>NW_013952804.1:533165-534830 GCF_001266775.1 Austrofundulus limnaeus
TGGTCTCTACACCTGGACCTTCCACTATGCTTCTGTTAGAGGAGAGCTCCAGTGCAGGAGTCAAAATACAACTTTAATGCTCTTGTGATATGTTGGAGAAACCCACACACAAAAAAGGTTTGAGATGCCTTTGTTGACTTTGAGACTATTTTGAGAGAAGATTTGTTGCACATATCTTTTGAAAACATTTAAAACTTAAGAGACAGGATGACACCCACTGCTGCCCACATGAAGAAACAGAACAATCACAAACACTGCGAGACTTTCTGGAGACTCCTTCACAAATAGTGTTTGTCAACAAGTTTCAAACTACCTTACGAGTGAGGGCAGTACTGTAAACCTGGAAGAAGACAGCTCTACTGTACCTGGGCTGAACACATCCTACAGGATACACATCCAGTCACTTTCAATCATACCATGGATAACTCCGAGGCTCACTCTGCACTGTGGGCTTGCTCCCAGGCACAAGCATCAGCCAACACCAGTCAGTACAAATCAAGACATGTTAGTTTATGCTCAAAGATTTCCTTGAAATATGTCAATGTGAGCTTGTTTGTCAGACATATTTAATTCATTTGTACCAGATGTGTTTTCTCCAAACTAAAAAGCCACAAGTTGAGGTACTTTAGTTGTATAGATTGCACTATGAGGACAGGTATCTTTTGAAATATTTGTTGGAAGTGATTAATTCATCTGTGCAAAGATATTTGAGAGCAGAAATGAGTTTTGAGGATTATTTAATGTGACTCACCATCATTGGAATGTCTGACACAGTCCTGGAGGACAGCATGCCACTTCTGCTGTTCTTTCTCAGTCGCCACACAGAAGTAGTAGTGACGGGCGTAAGGATGCCACAGAATCAGGGGGAACTGGTATGGAAATTTTAGGAATGGTGAACTTCCAACCTTGGCTTTTACATCTGGAAGAAAAATAGTGAAAAACCTAGGTTAAGCTTCGTATGTTTGGAACATCCATCTATTTTCCACAGTTTAAATTTAGCTGTGGTCGGGTTGCAATCCTTCCAGAGAGAATACATAAACTTTACATGGAGTCTCCTCCAAGTGGGTCATGTCCACCATACCACCAGAGGGAGGCGTCCTGACCAGATGCTTGAAACACTTTAATTGACTCTCTTCAGAAAGACCAGCAGCAGTTCTACCTCRAGCTCCCTCTGTACAGAGTTCCTCACCCTATCACTGAGGCTGAGTCTGAACACCCTACAAAGGAAGCCATTTACAGCTGATTTTATCCAGGATCTCATTTGTTGGTCATGACCTACATGACCATAGGTGAGGTTTTGAATGTAGACAGACCAGTAAATCAAGGGCTTATTGTCAAGGGATATTGTCCAAGATTAACTTTCAGGGTGGATATAGCTCGCTCACACCGAGGACCTATCCACACAGGGCTCTAGAGTGCGACCAATTTGGTCGCAAATCCGACCAGATTTCCTAATAGTAGAGATAGACCGATACAGGTTTTTGAAGGCCGATACTGATTTTTTAAACATCAGTCTACCCGATACGCCGATACGTGCAGCCGATTTTTTTTTTGCTGATTCTTGAAGCCGATACTACTTTTTCTTCCTCCAATAACACGATAAAAATAAGAATGATAACAAATGTTACACGTCTTAATTTAAAAAAACAAACAAACAAACAAACA
>NW_013952804.1:535830-537268 GCF_001266775.1 Austrofundulus limnaeus
ATGTTTATCAAATAAAGTCTAATGTTATAACTAATCAGGGATCCCTTTAAGAACACCTCAGTGAACACATTGATAAAGCTTTTTCCAAATCCACCAAACACATGTAGACTGGAGAGTCAAACTCCAATGACCCACTGAGCAACTCCACAAGGGTAAAGATCTAATCCACTGTTTCACAGCCCAGGTAAAAAAACATAACAAAAAAATAAAAAAAAACCACAGCTCCTCCTGAACCTGAGGGTTGACTCTCAGTTGGAGTCTCCCTTCCAACACCCTGGAGTAAACCTGGGATGTACTCAGATACATGCCGATGGATGAAAATTGTCTCTAGGAGTACAATCATTTGATAAAAATGTGAAACACTTCACATTAGCAGTCTGAAACATTACTGCTTTACTTACCAGGCAGGCTGTTACTAATTAGATCAAGGTACTGTTCTATTGAAGTCAGCACTTTGTATCCAGCACAGTTAATGGTTCCTTTAGGGTGGAGGCGTTTCTCAAAGGACTGAGTGGAAAAACACAGAGCATCATTATCACATCAGTGAGTAATACCATCTTCATCCATCTGTACAACTGTCTGTCTTACTGATTTGTTGTCGTAATAGTTGATGTTGTAAGAGTCAGGGACAAAAAAGTAGCGGTTCTTCCATTTCTTGTTTTCCTCAATGTTCTGAAAGAGGGATCCAGAAAAGATGGACTTGTTCTCCAAAGGAATCTGTGGAAGGCAACATTTGTATTTAAAACTGAAAAATTATRTAGCAATAAATTTAATCAAAAACGGACTTTCATTTTTGCTTTCAGATATAACAAAATCAAATTTTATGATGTATAGAATTTATGAATGTTGTTAAAGMTACTTTCATTTTTCTGTTCAATTTATTGCTGATTGTCTTAAAGTTAAATTTAGTTAAGACTCTACAAATTGTAGACAATGAGGAATTTTTCAATATTTAGTTAATATTATTGTTAAATTCTCTTTTCAAAAGCTTCAAAATAATAGTGTTTATAAAYATTTGGGAACTTATCACCTGGCCTGACAATAAGTTAGTTTTGTTTATGAGAGTGACAGTTTGAAATCTGATGTTTTACAAAGACGCCAAAAACATTACGAGAAGAGATTTCTCGATGCAACGACAGCGAGCAGAGGAAAAATAGTCAAATTCCAAGGAAAATATAATAGGAAGATTTTATGATATTCTAGTTACCAGGATTTAGTAGTGTCTGATACCAGCATGTGTACTTGTACAAAAAGGACTGATCCTAACACCGGTATCAATACTCCATTAAATGAGTTACAGTTTAAATGGAAACTGTAACAAGTTCCATGTTTAAGACATTTAAACAAGTTTGAAGAAAATCAAATTTGTAATTTTTATTTACTTTAAAATGTTGCAACAGAGTACATCATGCTGTATAGATTAGATCCAGTCCAAGGA
>NW_013952804.1:538268-540596 GCF_001266775.1 Austrofundulus limnaeus
GTATGTATATGTGTGTGTGTGTGTGTGTGTGTGTAGTTATGTATGTATGCATGTATGTGTGTGTATATGTGTATGTTTGTATGTGTATGTATGTGCCTGATAATGTGTGATGGTCAGATGTCGGGTGTGTTGTCTTGTGTGTTATTGGTGTTCATTTCACATGTTGTTTAATTTCTATTGGTTTCTCTCTTTACTGTTCTTATATTTCTCTTCTACTTTTTCTTTTTCTTTCTTACTATAGTATTTTTAAAAAGCCACTGGTGATGCAGAAATTAAGAAAGTAACATTCAGTTTTATTTTCTACTGAAGTGGCAAAAAAAAGGAKGGACTTGGTCCAACAAAGAAATAATGGTGAAACAGAAAGCTTTACCTTGCGGTGTAACAGTTGTGATTGCGGACCACCTCCTCCCTCTATGTCGAAGCGAACTTTGTTAAAGAGAGCCACGGCAAACTGCTGCTCGTACAGAYGCCCAAACTCTCCCATCACCTTTTCAGTCCGGGCTGCAACACAAACACACAGTTTTACTTGTGCCAAATAATCAGAGTCTTTTCAGAATTTTAAACATTATTCTTTTTTATAAWGAGTCTTTAGCTGACTGCTGAAGCAAAAAAAAAAAATAGTTTAATAATTAGAGACAGTACTGTCACTAGCTGGCTCTTTCCAATAATAGATCTTTTTTGTCATTCTTCATTTTTGTTTCAACCAAGAAAACGTCTACAGTTCAGTTCCAGATGTTAAACYGATACAAACCTCTGTATGGGTGATGACTGGTTTGAAATAGGGGTGTCCTAATTCAATGTAAATATCAGATATTGATCCGATATTAGACAAAAAAAGGRATATCGGATTATGTTAGCCTGMATCTAAAATCTSTGATATTAGCACTGTGATACAAGCAGTCCATCCAGTGGTCTAATCAGGATTTCTATCCAGCATAAATAACTAAAGTGACCTTGAAGCAAAATAAATGTTGCTCTATTTAASACATTCACTGTGATGTCTCTAGTTTGAATATAGGGACTTGTTTTCATGCACTCAGCTCCACAGAACTGAGGGAAGAAATGTGGGATATTTTACTTTACGACTTTTTTTAATATTGCCATCATCTAATTTAATTTAAATTAGCAATCAAACACATCCAACATGAGAMACTGTCAGTGAGGTTATCCAGTCAACTAAGAGTCAAAAGAAAATAATGCATGTTATGTGTGAACAGACATGCACGGCAGACTGATTAAAAGCAAATTTTAAAAATCATAAAACAATGTACTACTCAAGAATAACATTTTTTATATGTTTCACTTTAATGGAAGTACAGGACTCAGCCTTGCAACCCAAAATCAATACAATTAATAAAAAATCTAACTTTAACTTTAACCTTGTGAAAATTCCTACATAGTGGAAGTTTAGTATGTTAACTTTCACACAGAGTCAAGTTTCAGTCCCTGCAGATCTGCTTACATTCCTTGGTTAAATACTTTCCTTGACCCTAACTGTGACTGAATGGTCTGACCCGGTCGTTGCGCAAACATTAAAATAATTCATCACTGTGGCGTCTCRGGGTTTTTTTAGGCCATGAGGGAAGTGAATGCCTTACAATCTGATAGTGTAAATATTTATGTATTTTATCATTAGGCTAACAGACAGGGGTGCATCGATTCCAGTTTTCTGACTGATTTCAGATCAACCATCTTTAAAAAGCCTGACATGTCGATTCCAATTTTCTGATACAAATATTTTAAATAGCTTACACTGAGATGTTATAAGGTCACAACTTCAATGTTCCCACTGTATTTTATTTAAAAACATTGAACAATACCCTGGAAACAATACAAACTTGTTTAAACTGGACATTAGGTAGTGCTTACAGCAGAGCAAAAGAGGACAGTGGCTGATTTTCAGACCTTTGTGGAGGTATTAGCCGATCTAAAGGATCGGCCCATTAGGGATGGGTACCTTTGACAMTTGAATCAATTCAGTACCAACATCCGGTACACGGGAATCAGTACTGGTACTTAACGGTACCAATTTTTGGTACTTTGTGTGTGTGTGTTTTTTTTTATAATAAACTTTTTTAACATATTTCTCAGTATATACAATTTAACAAATATCAAGACAACATCTAACTCTTCGTATTGTAACATCAGTTGTGTAACTTATTTCTTTAAGGTGAAAACTCTAGCTGTATCTATATGTAAAGGGGGAGAGAGGCTTCAGAATCAGAGCAGATGAGAGAGAAATAAATGTGAAGAGAAGCCGTCTGCCGTTTAGCACTGGGGGTCTCCTGCATGTCAATGTGTCTCTCCCTCTTACCATAGTGTTATTGC
>NW_013952805.1:0-546 GCF_001266775.1 Austrofundulus limnaeus
ACACACACACACACACACACACACACTAAATATAAGTTAATATGTCCTTGTGTCCAAGTTCACATGAAATGTATCAGTTCAGATCTACATGATGGTACATCAAGGCCTTGACCACCTGCAGGCATTCTTCTAACCATCCCCGTTGTTCTTTGAAATCGGACTTTCTTTTAAGGCCACACCTCCCTTGGGCCTCAGATCCACATTTCTTGCTGTATGAAAAAAAGACCTACTGAACTACAAGGCAACAACAGAGGACAGCTGTTTTCAGAACGAAGGCTGTTTTCTGAAAGCGAGACAAAGAGGCGATGAATGCAGCACAGCAGGATGTGAAACTCTTTGTGAGGGAAGCAAAGATCAGCTACAGGAAAGTGGAGCAGAAATTAAAGAACAATATGAGGGATGTTAGGAAATGTGTGAAAACCATCACATAAGACAAAGATCAGCTTTCACTTTTACCACACTAGATACAGCGGGTAAAATAAGTATTGAACATGTTAACATTTTTCTCAGTAAATATATTACTAGAGGTGCTAATGACATGAAATT
>NW_013952805.1:2177-3821 GCF_001266775.1 Austrofundulus limnaeus
TCATTAGCACCTCTAGTAATATATTTACTGAGAAAAATGTTGACGTGTTCAATACTTATTTTACCCGCTGTATGTCTACTAGCCAACAAGAAATAAGGTGGGGGTGTGCCTTTTGGCTTGGCAAAACTTTGATCCAGATCCAACAGAAGTTTGAGTGGTGCTCAAAGTCAATGAAGATCAAGTCAGAACAAGTTTGAAAAAGAACTGGAGACAACATTAAAGCTGGTAGATTAAAAAAAAACAGCTTTCAAAGATAATAAACCAGCAGAAGGATATTTATTGATTCATTTGTCCACTGAAGAGAGGATGAGCCGTGCCAAGCAGGTGGATGCTAAAGTTAGCTAAAGTAAGCTGGACAGGAGCAGACAGGCAGAGCTGGGGAGAAAGGTGGAGCACAGAGAGGAGCAGGCAGAAAGATGTCTCATGACTTTTATAACAGTGACCCAGGCAACAACATTTACATATAGGTTTGTGTATACTGGGGGGAAACAGGAGTGCCAAAACTTGATCAGTCTCTACAATCTGTCTTGRTATAATTGCCTGTTTATGTTGCTTTAGTTCTTGGACTTAAATTGTAACCTTGTGTGTGTAAACATACTTGGCCAATAAAGCTGATTCTGATTCTGATTTTCCCCCACCACAACACATTTGTTAAAAAAAACTTTCCTTACTTKTTTGAGCCAACCATGTTTATCTGTTAGCAAATTATCTCATGAACAAGCAAATATTTCAGAAAGTGTTTGTTGGGTGTAGGGGAGTGGGGTGAGTTGTGCCACTTTTTACTTAAAGTRACTTTCAAGCAAGGCTATGACAGTAATCCTTCAAACTAAAATATGTACATATATTTCAGGATGTAATGCATCTCTGGGAACAATCACTTTGGATCTGAAATATGCTATTAAAAAATACAGCTTTACCAGAAGAAAAATATTGTCTCGTGGCACAACTTGCCACCGATGCAGAGTGGTGCTATTGATTATTTAAGTGAAAAGTGTATTTCATTCCCAGAAAAAATATATGTAAAAGCTGGACATATTTAATATAAAATTACTTATTTACAACATCAAATGTGAGCCATCACATCGAAACAAGTATTAAATCCAATAGTGGTAAAAGAAGAAAAAGGCAAATATAGTGTTTTGACTAAAATGTTTACAAAAATTTCATTTTGTCAAAATATAATGAATAAAAGCCTTATCAATGTATCAGTTGAATGAACTGTGTGAAACATAATAATAAAACAAAATTTTGAAGCACTTTTTTGAGCAGTAGCAACAAAAAAAACTGATTTTGAGGAAAAATGCCTTAAAATTTTGAGATTTTCCCTGTGAGCTAGCAAAGTTTTGTTTCTTTTCAGCTGGAACATCTCAATATTCAAATATAATTTGAGGTTTCTTCTTTATAATGGCATCAATAATTCCTCATTGAAATTACATAAAATTAGGTCTCAGACCAAATATTTATATATTATCGTAACCAACAAGATAAATTAAGTCATACATATGGATTTACTTATATCTGAATGATCCAGGTATCAAAATATAGCATTTAAAGCCAGGAATCTGAAAATGTAATTAGGTCATTAGACCAAATTTGACTTGATCCTCATTTCAACACACACACACACACACACACACACACACA
>NW_013952805.1:4864-7387 GCF_001266775.1 Austrofundulus limnaeus
CACACACACACACACACACACACACACACACACCTCTAAAAAATAAGATGTAGTAACATTTCTACAACAACACAGACTTTTTCTTCCTGTTTATGAAGTTTGATTATGAACCTAAAATGGAAAATATACAAAGAATTGTAGTTGATAAAATTGGTTTTTCATGTACTGTGTTTGAAATACTTTCAGTTTTTATTGTTTATTAGCAGAAAAAGTACAAATAGGGTAAAACACAAGACTTTTGCACTGCCAAGAAATTGATGCATTTATCCAAACGTGTAGATGGGATTATTTGCTCACAGTAATTGGTAGGTTACAGGTGAGTCAGCAGAACGAAAAGTAGGGAGATTTCCTTGTTTTCATGTTTGCAGATATTGTGTCTATGACAGTGATGGTTAGTAATTTACATGTTGTTTATATTCGTGGCATTTTGCAGTGTTGTCTGAATTAGTCATGTTCATCCATCCACCCATTATCTTTTACCTACTTCTTCCTTACAGGGGGTCACTGGTCAACCTGTCCAGCAGTGACTGTGGATGCTGGGTGCACCCTGGACAGGTCGCAAATCCATAACAGGACCCATTCACATTTCACTTGAGAAAATAACTTGTGTAGGGGTCACCTCGAGTGAAATTATCAAGGAAACTGTCTTGGATTCTCAGTCCTCTGATGGGCCTTCGAAGGGACAAAAACTCTGTTCCACTTAGAACTGAATCTAGGCCACCTCAGRTCACCTTAACCTTTCAAAGAGACATTCTCTTCCTTCTAAATCAGATAATAAACAGAAGAATCTTCTTATTTGATTTAGTGTTCTCTTAACTGAAAGTTTTACGCATTTTGATAATCAGAGAATGTTTATCAAAGTKACAGGAGAAGAGAGGACAGATCTCTTTTCTCCCTCAGTATGATTTCAGCTATGTATGGTTTTTCTGTGGGAAAAAATCTTTTTAACTAAAAGAATCTTTATGGTTTAAGTTGATGAAATGTCAATGACTTGTCTGAATCATTTTTGCAAATGTTTTGAACTTGAAACAATTCATTTTTCTTTCAGTTATGTTTTGAAGACTCCTCATCAGATGATAATTAAATGGGTCATGAAATGTTTTTTTTGTTCTGAACCACACAGCAGCAATAATCTTTGTTTAGTTTCGGGAGGCGACGGCAAGTTCTGAATCTAACCTTTCCTTGATAACATCTTTACTAATCTAACCTTCCTGAGGGCGGAACTTAGATTCTCTAAGCTTTTAGTACTAACAGTTTCCGCCTGGACAGTAGTAAGTAACAGACTGCCATCAGTCACTTTTGACAGTTAGACTCTCTGGGAGTCAAAAGCTAAGCTGTGACAGGTTTACCTCTTCATCGCCAACGAGGAAACCTCACAGCCTGGATGACCAACGCCTGGTTTATCCACTTCAGAAACTATCCGAACGGAAGTTTTATTTTGAGCCTGGGTTCCAGTAGAGGCTTTGCCTTTTTTCTACGGCCTGACGTGGACAAAACGAGTAGACCTACACACCTGGGTTTCTCTGGTGAACAGTCCTGAGCAGATTCTCTCAACAGAAGCCCGAATTACCTGGACAGGTGATCGACCATCATCTAAAGGTAATTAAGCTGGCTGTGTTATGAACCTTGCTGTCTGACCGAAGCTGAGCACAAAACGCTTCRCCCTTCTGGTTAAAACCCACATTATTTAAGATAAAATGTATAAGAATGCTAACACCTTACTTTCCTCCTTTTTCTTAAAGTCTTCCTTGCCAACCCTAAGATAATTTGCCTCAAATGTCTGGTATTTAACATCAAAGCTTGACGTTTGTGTTTCTATTTAAGTGTGGTTAACAACTAAGAAGTTAAAAGCTTGTTATTGTTGGTCCCAAAACTTTTATAGGAAATTAATTGTTCACAATCAAGTGTACTCTAGTGATTCTGTATGATTTGTGAAATAAATGATCGCAATATTTATGGATCAAATCAACATTCACTGACTGAGAGYCACTTCTTGTGTCCATTCATTTTTGCACTGGATGAATGTTTACCCAAAATAAAAGTGATCCTTGCTAATTAAATTACTCTTATAACTTTGCTATAAGAAGTGTAATGGTGYGTTCACACCGAACGCGATTTCAGCATCAGGAGCATCAGGTTTACATGCAAAGTCTATGGTGGATGCACTTCAAGCAACGTCGGGAAGTGCTGCGGCGCCTCAAGCGCAATTAGAGCAGCGCGATTTGAATGATTTGAACGATCTGAGCGTTCGACGCGCTGAGGCGCAAATCGCTGAAGTTAGAAAATCTGAACTTTTGCAGCTCGACACGCAGCGTCAACCAATCAGAGAGACTCCACTGTGTGACGTAACAACATATTTCCGGACGGGACAGTTTACTGAATGATGTCCACTAACCTGAAACAAACAGAGAGGAGCTCTTTAGCTAAAATCGAGTGCCTGCAGCGGCTCATCAGACTGGAAAAATAGTCCTGAAAGCGAGCTGTGAGCCTCTCCCGCAGCTCCTGGGTGATGAAACTCAGAAT
>NW_013952805.1:9107-10942 GCF_001266775.1 Austrofundulus limnaeus
ATATAACATTTTAGACACATTCTAGACAGTTTATCAGCTAAAAAAAGTTAATTTTGGGGTAAGTTACTCTTTAAGCTAGGACTTTTTTGATAACTTTATTAGTTTTAGCTAACTTGGTCCGTGTCCAGCTTCCTGTACAGCACAGCTAAAATAAACCAAATGAAAGTTGTTCAAAGACTCCTGACGATTTTAATTATTTTTATTGATAAGAATAAAAAGGTCATCAGCACTTGCTGCATACATGCAGAAATGAGAACCAAAACCCACAGTATGCAATTGTAGATCACTCTGAATGATTTGTTAATGTGACGACATTCAGGTGATTGTGATTCTGTTAGTAAATGGTAAATATACCAAAAACACCTTTAAAACATAGTTTGACATATTGGTATCCTAAAGAAAATGTACCAGAAGCTCACTTAAACAATACACTGAGTTTTTATCATTATGACTTTATTAAGGAAACCAAAGAAGAGCATACAGTACTGTATGATGCAGCTCAGTTGGTGTTTTTAAGAAAAAAAACATTGTTTACAGGTGTCTTCACATCTGTTTAGAGAGCACTTCTTGCAGCTGCATTCACCATCATTATCTTCATAACAGTGAGGCTTGAACAGATGTAAAGATTTGGCTAAACTGAAAAGCAAAAGAACAAAAACAAACATTTAACATGTTTATGGCAGCATTATGAGAAGAGGTGAAGTTTTTAGCCACTTTATTTATTCTCACCTCATGGGCCTATTAGTGGTACGCATTTGGAACCACATTTATATTGGCAGCATTTAGTAAATTTGCATTTTCTGTGCCAGGAGCACTGATATCCACACTCCCCATGAGTTGGACACTTATGAAATGCTGAGGAAAATGAGAAAACGATTATTTACGCAGTCAGACAAATATGAGCTTTGAGAGAAACTCTGATTGCTTTAACATTTTAATTTAAATAGATTGAACAATCTTTATTATAAATTTTGTTAAATATTGTATCTCTCTCTTTGAATAGCAGAAGCACAACCAGATTTGTCAGCTCCAGGGCAGATTGTGTCATTCTGACATGGTTTTAAAGGAGAAAAATATTTAGAGTGCTTTGGATGTTGACCTGGTTTTAGCAAAAAATCTGAGAGGTAATGAGAGAAAGCGTAATTTCTGCAAAAAGCTTACAAACCAAAACTCGGACAAATGAGATGAGAGAATTGTCCGTTTTAATTGTCCACAATTGAAGGTAGACTGTCTTGTTTAGCAAAATATCTCATGAATAACTTAAAAGTTTAATGAAACGTTCAGAAATAAGTCCCACTTAGTGAGATCACTTGCCAAGGTTTTAAACTAAGACTCACCTAAGTCTTGTGATTTTATTCTGTAATGTTTGGATTAAGTCCTGTAATTTGAGGTTGATTCAGTAAATCTATAAGATTTTATTCTTGTTTTGTTTTGTTTTACTGTAAGTGTTATGTTGCATCAAATTATTTGTTTTCATTTATTGTTTTCAGTGAGTAAGGGATTTAATTTAATAGTTACTGTACATCGTTTGCACAGAAGATGGCAGTGTAGTGCCAGAGGCAGTAGGTGTGGATACCTGGCCTTCAGGTAGAGAGAGGTTTAATTAGTGTCAGCAGCTGTTTGCCCCTCAGTGTTTGGCAACCACAGAGATGCTTTTGACATGTATGGTTCAATTATCTTTTGTAAATGAACAGGAGAAACATGAACTGATTTTGTTTTTGGTTTTACATTTTTCTCCTCAAACAAGATTGTGTGCATAAACATTTGTTACATTGAAATGAATTTAAAATATGCAGTTAAAATATTCACATAGCTTTAGTAGCAGGTTATTAATT
>NW_013952805.1:10952-13136 GCF_001266775.1 Austrofundulus limnaeus
CACACACACACACAATGTGCATTCTCATTCAAAGCCAGCAGGTGTAACAATGCACACAAACACAAAAGAAAATTATGCATTCTATATTTTCTTGTTCTCAGTACTATTAATGTTTCTATGGAAAACTCTTTCGTCATTGTTTCAGAATTTAATCTACATAAAATGTTACAATTCGATACAGTAGCTACTGGACAACTGGATAATTTGCAAGAACCAATATGCACTCTGACCGACACCCACCCCTCCCCCCCAAAAAAAGTTAAAAAAAACCCTTGACTATTGCACATAATGTACTACCACCATACCCACCCCTACCCACCACCCCCCTGAGCTCCAAGAATTGTATGCACGCATCACTTTTACACTCATGTGCATCCATCACTTTTACTTTTATCAGCATTAAGATTTTATTCCACTTGCAATATTCACCTCTTTCTTATGTAAAGATCTCTATTTTTGCACTACTGAGTACCCCTCCATACCTATTATTTTTGGGTCGATGTCCCACATTCATCCGTACCTGTGTCCTTGTTGTATTATACATTTAGTGTCTTATATTTTTTTGATTATTTACAATGTAATTGGATTGTGCCATTTTAGCTGATTACTTGTTTATTGCTGTAACTGGGAAGGTGAGTAATGCAATTTCAATTCTCTATGTTTTGCACATATGAAGCATTGCCAATAAAACTAAAACTAAGACTTGAACTTGAACAATTATTATATACATTATATAAATCTCACACTCACTCCTATCATAAAACTAAGATGGCCAGGAAAATAAAGGGGAAAACCACACAAAAGCATTGATGTTTCTTGTCTGTATTGCCTTTTATTTGTTTTAAGTTTGATGACACTCAACAGCATAAATATTCATTCACTATTTTACCTGCAAACAATTTAAATTTGGAAGCTACTCATTGTGAACAGAGGATCACATCCTACATTGTTTTTCACTAAAATCAGAACCTTGCAGCTTTGAAAACCAACAACAGGGACAGAACAACAATAAGTTGGGTACAGTGAATGATTAAAGATGTTGATTAAATCCAAGGCTGCAATGTGAGAATCACAGACACCAGAGACGAGAAGATGATGATGCCAGGAGAGATGAAGATGAGGTTCGCCACATCGTAAAGCTCAGACAAACACAGAGCCTGCTTCAACTGCTGGTGAGTCTCAGCACTGATGCCTGGAAACATACGATTTTAGTTCAGAGACATTTAGGTGACATGAAGTTCAACTCAGATCTCACCATGTTGGGACCACTCCCTCCATACATGCAGATATTCAGGGTCTTGTTCCTCTTCAGAAGCTTTGTTCAGTGGAAAAAAAAAACATTTTAAATGAAAGTTTCTTATCATGACAATTTGTGACGCCTGTGCTCTCACCTTTGGAGTGCTCTATCAGGAGTTTCAGCTCTCTAAGAGCCCGAGTCAGGTTCTCCAGTCGGTGCTGCAGTTGGAAGTTCTCCTCCTTTAGAGTGTGGATGGTGTCCTGCAGCTCGTATGACGATCCACAATGTGAGCGCAGGAGAATCCACCAAAACACAGCAGTAGCTTGAAAAATAGACATTGTTGGCAACTAAGTTTCAGTCAAACCTCTGCTGCTGGCTGAATTTCTGTTGAATCCTCCAGTTTCACAGGCTTAATGTAGCCTAGAAGCATTGGTTCTGTGTCAGAACAGATTTACTAATGGGTGAGTAAATGATCCTGCACCCCTACAACCCACTCTACAAGATCAATTGTTCTGGATTGGCTTTTAGGGCACAAATTAACACAAAATGTTCTGTGAGTGGGCTTGAATAAACTCACACACATATATAAAATAAAAATAAAAACTTAGGTCATAACAATCTATAGGGTTTGTTTACGAATTGAAAGTTTGTTTAGTAAAAAAAATCCAAAGCTAAAACCTCAAATTAGATGAAAAATTACCTAAACTATTAATTGTTTAATATAATTTCCTTTTTTGGGGGAGGATTATGAGTTGTTAGAGCATGGGTTCATAAAGTTGGATGCATGATCCCATATGTGAAATAAGTAGTAGGGTGGTCTTGAGAAGATCTACAAAAATCCTGTTTTTGATACTATTATTTTGTACATCAAATGCTAAAAATACTCGTTAATCATGGTTCTAGAAGGTTAATCATTACTAAGATTTTTAATTGGAAATATATATATA
>NW_013952805.1:13291-17047 GCF_001266775.1 Austrofundulus limnaeus
TATATATATAGAGTCAATTTAAGCTTGCAAATAAATAAACAAATAAATAAATAAATACCTCGACATTTAGAGGACGAGTTCCTGCACCGGAAGTAGTCGCTAGAAAGCGCACTTTGTGTTCCGGGTCAGTCTCTGATCAAGAACGAACGGGATGGCGACTCACATGTCGAAGTGTAGGACCTGGAGTCGGTTTCAGAGGTAACATATTTGCCGCTGACCCCTGAAATTTAAAACACGAACACGGTTCAACCAGCAATGTGCCACGTAGCGCGCTTTACAACTGTTGTGCGTCATTTTCCAAAAGATTAGCTAAAAGTTAGCACGATGCTAAGTGTCTGTCGTTGGCTATTGTGGCTCAGTGGAAATGAAAATAAAGTCACTTTAATTAATAAGGTAGTTTTTTTGTAAGTTATCTCTGGTCTTAGTCGTAGACTTTTAATATTGATATTTATGTTGTGTTTTCAAAGCTAGTTAATTCGAGCTACATGATTTCAAGTTTGTGCTAAGAGATATGTGGAAAAAGCAAAATACTTTTATATTCATGTCTGAGAAGATAAAGTCAGTTTTACAACATATCAGCAATTAACCTAATTTTTAACACATGTTCTTCAAAGGTTCACCCCCTCAGCTGTTTTAGACTGTTTAACTTCGTGTTTGTGTTTACACAATTTATCGGGAGAGAAGCTCTGTGTCTGCTTTATTTTATTTACATGATCTGGCACAAGTCAAGTGTGTGGTACAGACTTGAGAAAACAGCTCGTGAAAAGGTTGATATAGATAATGTGTCACCTGATGGATATCTATATGTGAATTAAAACAAAAACAATGTCCCAAATCAGTAATTTTATCGAATTTTTTTCCTATATGCTTTTGTTTTTAAACCCACAGAATATTCAGATATTTGATAACTCTCACATTAATTATACTGGGTAAAAGAAATGAACATAGAATACGTGCCTTATGAGCATTTAAGTAAGTTATTCTCTGCTAATTGAGTTTTACTGTTTTCTGAAAGAAAGAAAAAACCCTGTCATTTGATGCACTTTTATTGTTTGTGAAAGGTTTGGGATTGCAGCTTACAGAAAATACAGCAGTGGTGGCGGATACCCTAACATTTCTCTCTCTACACCACTTCCTGGCATCCCAAAAGCACGGTTTGCATCTGTGGATGGCCAGGAGAAATATGAAACCAAAATTACAACTTTGGAAAATGGCCTCAAAGTTGCCTCTCAAAACAAATTTGGTCAATTCTGCACAGTTGGAAGTAAGTGTTAACCATACACACATGTCTTAATTTTTTTTGTCTACATTCAGTGGTTTTTATTTATTTTTTTCTTCCTTTTTAAGTTTTAATAAATTCTGGATCCAGACATGAAGCGAAATACCCAAGTGGAATAGCACACTTTTTAGAGAAACTTGCCTTTTCTGTAAGTAGAAAAAAAATTAACAGCATCCAACGAAAAAAACTTTCAGGCTTTTAAAGTAAACCTAAAGTTTTTTTTTCTTTAGTCTACAGCACAGTAYGGGAGTAAAGATGAAATCCTTCTCACACTGGAAAAACATGGGGGCATTTGTGACTGCCAAACATCAAGGTATTTAACAGTTTGAATTTGTTACAGAAAGAGCCAAAGGAAGATTTTTTGGTAACTCTTGTATTTATATCCCTTTCAGAGACACCACCATGTATGCAGTGTCTGCTGAAGTGAAAGGTCTGGACACTGTGGTCAGTCTACTCTCTGACGCCATCCTTCAGCCTCGCTTGTTGGGTGAGTCCATTTTTGCATCCCAAAGAACAGCTCAGGTGTTCTCCTGCAGAGGCATAAACGRTGTTTGTTTAAATGCAGATGAAGAGATCGAGATGATCAGAACGGCCGTGCGCTTTGAGTTAGAAGACCTGAACATGAGGCCGGATCCGGAGCCGTTACTCACCGAAATGATCCACTCGGTGAGTGACATTTATGATGATCTCATTAAAGAAAAAAATCCCAATTAGAAAGAATTCAGCTACTAAATTGTATGTGAAAAGCCTAGTTGGTATAGTATCTGTATGGTATCTGTTATTACGCACCGTGTCAGCGCTCTGGTTATGAAGAAATGTTGGACTCCAGACATGAGGGCTAATTTGTGAAAGTTTGATCTCTTCCAGGCTGCCTATCGAGGAAACACAGTCGGACTGCCTCGCTATTGTCCCGCGGAAAACGTGGACAAGCTCGACAAGAGCGTGCTCCACAGCTACCTGCAAAACTACTACCGGCCCGAGCGCATGGTGCTGGCAGGCGTGGGCATCGAGCACGAGCAGCTGGTCGACTGTGCACGGAAGTATCTGCTGGAGGTCAAGCCGGTGTGGGGCAAGAGTTCGGCCGCTAACGTGGACCTTTCTGTGGCCCAGTACACCGGTGGCATAGTGAAGGTATTTACAAGTCTGCTAATGTAACACACACAGAAAAACGGTTGAATAATGGAAAAATAATCGTATTTCCTTTAACGTGTTAGATGGAGAAGGACATGTCTAATGTGAGCCTCGGCCCCACACCAATCCCAGAACTCACCCACATCATGATCGGCTTGGAAAGCTGCTCCTTCCTGGTTGGTGTTGTGTTTCAGAGTCTGAATCTGGGGATTGACACGTTTTGGGTAAAACACGTTTGTTTCACAGGAGGACGACTTCATTACTTTCGCCGTGCTGAACATGATGATGGGTGGAGGAGGCTCCTTCTCTGCAGGAGGACCTGGGAAAGGCATGTTCACCCGCCTGTACCTGAACGTGCTCAACAGGTGAGCCTCTCAGACTAAAACTCACTTTAAYATTTGAGGTTTCTGTTACATTTTATGATGCCTCTCTGCTGCAGGCATCACTGGATGTACAACGCCACCTCCTACCATCACAGCTACGAGGACAGCGGCCTGCTGTGTATCCACGCCAGTGCTGACCCCAGACAGGTGCGTACAGCAGCAAGGGATGGAAAACTGTATTTGTAATCAAAATTTACTTTCATTATTTTTAATTTAAAGATAGARAACTCAAGTTGTAGCACAGCCTTGTTACTCTACTGTTATCACACCAAATGTCATAATTATTAAAATTATCGTTTAACATTCAGTTTTTCTATTTTAACTGCTGGAAAGTATGAAAATTTTGTTACAACTTAATTACTCATATAGGTTTTATATTTGATCTAATTATTAATATGTATGCGTCCAAAAAAAAAGGCTTCCAGTATTTTTTTTATTTATTACATCTTCCTGACTACCAGGAAAAAAAATATTGTCCAATTACCTTTTTTTTTTAATTCCACAATTTTTGTAAGGTTATTAGAATACTGAAAATTGTTTTTGGGAAAAAATTTTTTTTACTTTTGATATATCTCATGTCTTCTACAGTGGACATCAGAACACCGTACATGTGAAACAGAAATAGCTGCCTATTGCAGGCCTGATTAAAAACAAAAAGAAAATAATGCTAGTATACATATGTTGGCTGTGAAGAAATATTATGAATATTTCTAAATGTGATTCTGTGGAAAAGTTATAGAAGTCTGATAACTTACCTGTAAAACTGACTCGGTGAAAAGTTAGAAAAACTAATTTTAAACCCGACAGAATCTACAAACTAGCGGCTAGTGCTAAAGTAGCTAAAATAAAGGTGCGTTGATGCCATCTTAAAACATCGTACATGTGAAACAGAAATGGCTGCCTATTGCAGGCCTGATTAAAAACAAAAAGAAAATAATGCTAGTATATGTTGGCTGTGAAAAA
>NW_013952805.1:17057-21763 GCF_001266775.1 Austrofundulus limnaeus
TTAGAATACTGAAAATTGTTTTTGGAAAAAATAAGTTTTTACTTTTGATATATCTCATGTCTTCTACAGTGGACATCAAAACATCGTACATGTGAAACAGAAATGGCTGCCTATTGCAGGCCTGATTAAAAACAAAAAGAAAATAATGCTAGTATATGTTGGCTGTGAAAAAATATTATGAATATTTCTAAATGTGATTCTGTGGAAAATTTATAGAAGTCTGATAACTTACCTGTAAAACTGACTCGGTGAAAAGATTGAAAAACAAATTTTAAACCCGACAGAATCTACAAACTAGCGGCTAGTGCTAAAGTAGCTAAAATAAAGGTGCGTTGATGCCATCTTAAAACAACTCCTATCCCCAAATATGTAATAGCAATTCATGTGAAAATATTTACACTTCTGCCAGTTAATCAATTGTTAATAATTAATTATTAATTATTATTATTTAAATAGCACAAAAAGCATTAGCAGCAGCTAGCTGAAGCGCTACATACAGGAATTTCATATAATCCCAAAGAAAATACCTAAAAGCCTAAATAAGAATGAGTTTAACATCTGTATAACTGTCAATCGTCACTTTTTTTTCTTTTTTGCTAGGCTGTCCTTATTTGGTAAGACACTTTAAAAAGTAATTCCCTTTATTCGAACTTTAATACCTAACACGGTGTGCACATCACATGCATTTTACTTTTGCAGTCAGATCTGTGACAGCTTGATGCAYGTGTTTTAACCACAACACTGGAAGATGGCTTGCATCATAAGCTGCGTTTCCATTGACCATGAAAATGCGCAAATTAGAATTTCGAAAATAAATTTGCTCAATGGAAACGCACCAGTTTTGAAAAAACTTCCTTTTTTTTTTTTTTTTTTTTTTTTTTTTGACAAAATGTTTTTGTGCTAGGATGTGGTTTTTCGGCCATATCGAAATTGGTATATTTCGCAAAACTGCAATGGAAAGACTTTTTTCGCATCACGGGAGTCACTTGATCAACAACCGGCTATTTCTACTGGCAAAAAAGACAACGAAGAAGACAACTGGAAGTAGAAGTAATATTAAAATCATAGAAGTTGTAAAAGAAAGTATTAAACTCACGACTACAATTTCCCAAAAAAACGCAGCATACGCAGCCGCTCCCAAGTATAAGGGGCTTGTCACTCGAAAGCCTCGATAAGACGCCGACGTCTCCTCTGATGATGAGCTCTAGTACCGTGGTAGCAATATGCTATGTGTTTACATCCATTGCCGCCATGTTTGTAATGACTTATTGCGAGAACAAAGGTATTCACCCGTGACAGAAAAGTGCTGAAAGAGGAGCTGGTAAAGTTAGAGTGAGGAGGAATTCAGACCAAAGCATTGCAGTTCCCCTTTATAAAGACCCAACTTAATGATTTAAATGTGAAATGAAGGATTTAAAAGCATATGTCTACTTTAAGTTCTCTAAATGTTATAGTGTAACAGGGCCTTAAATAATAATGTGATTGATGCAGCTGCTGTTTTTACTGTCAACACGCTTGTCCAGGTGCGGGAGATGGTGGAAATTATCACCAGGGAGTTCATTCTGATGGGTGGAAGTGCAGGAGAGGTAAGGAGCATCACAGAATAGCTTCATTATTATTATAGTGTAAAAAAGGCCAGGTATTTACATTTCTCCCCTTTTATACCAGTTGGAGCTGGAGAGAGCGAAGACTCAGCTAAAGTCTATGCTGATGATGAATCTCGAGTCGCGGCCTGTTATCTTTGAGGATGTTGGACGACAAGTTCTCTCCACCGGGAAGAGAAAGCTGCCTCATGAGCTCTGTGATCTAATTAGTAAGTTTAAAGAAAAAAACAATCATCTGTATTCTTAATTATTCAGTCTAATTGATGTTGAAATCACTTGCAGGCAGCGTGACAGCCGATGACATTAAAAGAGTGACCGCCAAGATGCTGCGCAGTAAACCTGCGGTGGCGGCTCTGGGGGACCTGACGGAGCTGCCCTCGTACGAACACATTCAGGCCGCTCTGTCGAGCAAAGACGGACGCCTGCCACGCATTTACCGCCTCTTCCAGTAGATATCCGGCATCACTGTAAATAAACTGGACTGAATGCTTATGCTAGTGTTCCCTCCCTCCTGACACAGAACTCAGTCTGGCAGGGGACTAATACCTGGTTTCTGACAGGAAAAGAAGGTGAGATTTTAAATAAACTAATTCTGCTTCACAGTAATCTTAATCTGAAAGAAGCTAGAAATTTTCTATTTATTATCTATCAGAGCCAGCTTGGTATGCCCTAAAATACAAAAAAAAAATTTACATTATTTTCCCTTTAAAACTCCCAAAACTGGCCTGTTTTTGAATGAATGTTACTCTGAATCTTTGCAATGAGTAAAGTTAAAAAAAAAAACATTTCACATTTTAATGCCACTTCAGCTGTCTGAAGTATTTGTACAAGAACATTTTATAAAGTACCTTCAAATAAATAAGGGTTGTGATGCACAGCTAAAGGTACTCAGTAAATTTTTTTGAATAGTGATGACTTCATGGTTTGCTCAAAATCTGAAATTGTATCAATATCCTGTAAATGGGCTTTAAATGTGATATTTGTTTTATTCTGCCAAATGTGAAATAGGCAAAGCACAGATTTGGTTTGAAAAACATGAGATTGTCACTCAATGTTTAAGCCTCTAAACATAACTGAGAATATATAAATCAGTTAAAGCTGACATATTAACGGAGAACATGTCTGTTTATATTGTACAACAAAATTTTAAAATGGCAACTTTGAAATGTCTTTCCTGTGCCGGACTGTTTCTTTGGGGATTTCTTCACATTGACAAGCACCCAGTTGTGTTTTTATACGTTGAATTTTTATTAATTAAATGTTTTAGTTTTTGTTCGAATTAAACCAAAATCTTATGTAGCTGTGGCTGAACTATGGGGGAAATCTGTGTCGTTTCTTTGCAAAATTGGGAACAAAACTTGGCAACGATGTAGGCTTTAAAACATTTATTACAGGATGTTACATTAGTTACAGTTATGAGGTTTTGCTGGTATAAAAACAAGCCCCTCAGGCACTTCTGAAAGGAAGTATAAAGCTTTTTAAGCTTAGAATGCGAACAAGTGCTACATACAGTACATTTATAGTTTTACATAGGAAGTAAGGCGAGTTAGTTTGCTGCAGAGGAACACTTGGTGTAAAAACCGCAGTATTTCTAATCAGAATGTATTTTTCTGTATAGGTAGTGCATTCCTAGAGGGGGAAAAAAAGCATTAAATACATCAGATCTCCCTGAAACAAGTCGTACCCTCATTTGTGACCTCATCAATAATGTAACGGCTCCTATCCCCCCAACGAAACATTAAAATTCAAGTAAGTTTAAACACCTAAATGTTCACCTCCATTAGGTTTAGTGTACTATAAATCACAAGGCATTAAAAGGTAACATTATGGGTCATGATGCTTGTAAAAAGCTTACAGAAATGTTTGCAGTTTGTAAATCAGTCAGTACAGGACGGTTAATGGTCCAAGTCGTGTTTGAGTAGAAAAGGCTGGATAAATAAATAAAGGCTCTGCTGCTTTAAGGTTCTCGTCCTCAAGTACGCTTTAAGACAGCCTCGGTTTCCTTTATGGTCCTTGGTCCCCGCCTGTGGTGCTGGTTTGATCCGGCCCATCCTGGAGAGTTCATTTAAGCGTTCAGGAGATGCTGCAGACGGTGCTGCTGCTTTGGCTTTTCATGGCCTCCTTCCTCTTCAGCTCCCTGGTGGTCATCCTCCTCCTGATGCCCTCCAAGTACAGACTTCGGTCAAACATTCCCCCGCACAAAGGGATGCTGATGAACACGAGAGTAAACACAGGGCGGGGGGTGTCATTTCCTGCTTTGAGCTGTGCATGGCTCAGTAAAAGGAACATTAAATCTGTAAAAAAATGGCATTAGCAAAGCATTATGCCTTTTAAAAACTAAGAAAAATTTAAATAGAATTGACAGTACCACTGTATAAAGTCGAGAGTTATTTAATGATAAAGCTCTGCTTGTGTTATTTAATGCAATAATTGCTCCACATTTAATCTATTGTATTGAAGTCTGGGGTAAAGCTTGCAAAACAATTACAAATCGATTTTTATTTTACAGAAAATAGCCGTGAGAATTATCACTAGAAAACATTACAACCATCCATCAAATACATTATTTTGCAAACTGAAAATTTAGAAATTCTATAATTTGACTATAATATTTTACTGTTTATGTACAAGGCTCACAGAAACATATTACCTTCCAACATTCAGGCAAATTTTGTTAAGAGACACAGTTATTAAGAGGATGGAAATGTTCTTGAGGCCTTGGTTTCATACCAGTTTAAAAGAAAGATGTACTTTAATCCAGGGTACAGTTTAATCCAGGGTTTAGGACTGTGGAATGTTCTGGAGGATGATCTTAAAAATGCCAGATCTATGTATATATTTAAGAGAAAGATAATAGCTAGTTTTTTTTTAAGGTACATGGAAAAGTATAATGTGAATCTATATGAATTGTTGTTTGAGTTTATGTTTTATTTAGTATTTTCAAATTATTTTTGTTTGAATATATTCTGGGGATAAAAGGGCAGACATAAGATTTATTCTTCTTCTGCTACCTTTCATTTTCAGTTCATTTTGATTTGTGCAATTTCTTTGTTTTCAATTGTATATCGTTATTTTTTAATGAAATGAATACATTTTTGAATT
>NW_013952805.1:22791-25343 GCF_001266775.1 Austrofundulus limnaeus
ATAGCACAAAAAGTAAAGAAATGTGTGTTTGGTTGATTATTTCTTTCTAGTAATAATGCTTCTCTTGGCAAAAATAAAAAATAAAAAACAAAACAAGTGTCATAAAGCAACAGCAAAATAACCTGTTTGTCAACGACAGAGAAGATATGGCAAATTTTTCATTCAGTCCACACACTCAGCTCTACTGCTYGTCCCACAAATGCATGTTCCTTACAAATGTGGYACAATTTAAAAGGGAAATTAACAGGYTTTACAACGGTATAAGATTTATTGGCAAGAAGCATTGTTACAACAGAGATGCAATCAACCAAACACAGCCTTACTYTTTGTGCTAAGTTCTTYATGTGTATATATAAATACCTATTGTACAACACAGCCATATCTATGGAAATTGATTCTCCATTCACACACAAGATCTGAACCAGAAYCCACACGCAACAGAAAAAAAACTCAAATATAGTCTTTTTACTCTGTACTTATTAATGTTTCATGTTACCAAAATCTCATATCTTTGGGTTAGAAACCTCTTTAGACAATTCATGTGAGCTCAGTAGTTCCGTGTTTTGATGTTCATGACGTTAAAAGGAAATCTGGTCATTATTGGTGAGAGTCAACAACTGAACCATTTTTTGTCTTTTTTTTTTTTCCAGAGGAGCTGCTGTCTTCCTGAGAGTTTCAATCTGTGAGGAAATTAAACTGTTATGTCTGCACTGCACTGGTGTAAACTCAGACTTTACAGACTAAATACTGGAACAGTTGATAATTTGTTGGTTACATCTTGGCTTGAGTGATGCTCAGGTTTTTGACAAATAAACATTAATGATGGACCACCTGAGTTTGTTTCTGTTTCGTTTCAGGGCCTKTTCTGCACTGGAATGTCAGCAAAACCCAAATAATTGTTCATTAGCAACTCTCAGAGTGCAAATTTCAGAATATTCAGAAAAAAAATGAAGTGGAAGTTACATAAAGGTCATCAAAGTTGCAAACTCAATACATTACATTTATCTTTTGACTCTGGAAAGACATAAATAAAAATGTGACATGGCAGGTTGAGAACAATAATAAAGATTTCTTTATAAAAATACATCCTTCTTCTCTAACTTTCAGCAGCTCTGAGTTCACTTCTGTCTGACTGGAGTCTCAAAGAGCCGCCAAAAAAAATCTTTTTGAGGACATCTTAAATGGAAAATCCTGACAAAAGATATAAGAATTAATCCCTGCGTAGCTCAAACGCACACATTGTTCCTGCGCTTTGGTGGAATATACTATTAGCACAGCTTTTTTTTTTTTTTTCCAGCACTGCTCTTCCTCAGGAGGACAGCCAATCCAGTGGGCAAGTGAGGAATCGATGCCCTGATACAAGATTCAGCCTAATGAGGATCAGAAACATCTTAATAAAGACCCATAATCCTCCACTTAATCCCTCATTACAGAATCATCTGCATTCTCTGGTCCTGCTCCAAACCGCCGCAGTGACTGCACTGTTTCCATCTCCATTGTTCTGCCTTGCCTCATCTTCTTCACCCCCCCAGTGTCAGTTATATTTGATCTACTCTCATTAGACTTAGAACAGAAGAGCCTGAAAATAGTGCTTTTGTGTGCACTTCTATGTTATCTCCTGTCTGAAATGGAGAACSAGACATATGTTTAATGAGGAGGGGACGGACTGGGACAGGCAGATATGCAGAGYATTGTGGGGAAGGTGCTGTGACCGATACTGTTAAAGGACACGCTTCCTCTGCAGCGTCTGCGTCAGTAATTATGACTTCTGAGAAAAGGGAAATGAATCCGAAGTGGGACAGATGGATTAATGTGGAGAGATTCAGACTTTAATTCTGGGCAGCATTGAGGCTAGAAACAAAGTTGGGGAAGTTTTAGTCAAGTTTGTGGCTGTCAGAATCTTTTGAAAGTAATTTATATTTTTAACAAAAAGACGTTTCGTTTTTAAGTTCGACTTAACRCAAAACATCCCATTCCTCATCTCGTAGCACAACTAACAAACAATAACTGAGCTCTACGTGGTATTTTCTGCATAGAAACAGTGTTTTAACACATCCTCTTATAAACACTGAAAAGTGCTAATAAATGCAAATKTCAAACAAATAATACAGAAATACTATTAAAAGTAAAAGTAAGACAGTTTTACTCACTGTTGAGTTGTGATAAGTAGATGCTGTCTTGGATTCTGAACTCTCCCACTTGCCGACAAAGAGTTCCCTATAGTTTAAATTTACAACTTGCAAGTGGGAAATTTCCACTTCCCAGTAAAACTGGACTGCAGCAAAAGTAGCCGGCGAAAATGCAGCTTAATGTAGATTTTACGCAGTGAGTTTTGCTGACTTCTGGTTACTTTTTAACCCTCTACACCGCCACCTAGTGGTAGGATCATTTTACGAGTTAAACAATAGACATGCACAGAATTTATGGCCGGCCAGTTCTGGTTTTGAAGCAACTCATTTTGAGACAATAATAAACTGACAAGAAACAGATACAATGGATTTAATTACACACACACACACACACACACACACACACACACACACACACACACA
>NW_013952805.1:26651-32742 GCF_001266775.1 Austrofundulus limnaeus
CAGTTACTCAAAGCCTAGCTCAGGGTCCGAACAAGTATTAATATTTTCCACATTTTACAATTGTTAATTTCTTTTGTATTGAATTAAACATTTAAAGTTTACAATTAATATAATGTATTTTGATCTATTTTTATATTAAATCAATCAAAAAATAAAGGGGGGAGTCCTCATTGGCGGGCCTGCTGGGAGTCACCTGTGTGTCTCATTTGGCCCACGGGCCTTGAGTTTGACACACGTGTTTTAAAACAATTTCTTATTTTTAACCTGTTAACTTTTCAAATCAAATTTCCTCATTTAGCTCTGATTATAAACGTGAAAATATGGAACTCTATTGTGCAAAAGTCTTAAGTCATCACGTATTTTATTTCAAAGTAGTCTGCACTGTTTTTGTCATCTTGTGCTGGTATAAAAAGAAGTAAGAAAAAAGTAAATGTTTCCACTTCTAGCATGAAGCTCCACGTGCTTGAAGTTTAACACAGAGTCTGTTCAAATCAGCAGAAAGTAGCCTTTTACAATTTGCTAGGTGTGCAAGTTCTGACAACAAAAAAACTCAAAGAGCAAAAGGAGACAAAGAAATGATTGGAATGCTTCATGCTCGACTCGTTCTGGATGGACAAACTGAATGAGGCAAAGTGACTGCAGCTGTGACAGGTGAAACAGGAAGCAGGTGCAGGTGGGTGTGGCAGGCTGACCACCGAGCTTCAGCCCTASTTAAAAGAGTTAATGCTGAATTACAAGGCAAGAGAGGTGAAGAAATCTTTTTTTTTTAGGTGAAGCTGTGCGATGATCCAGGAGAGGGTTGGATAATTAGCCCCATGAAGGTACTGAGACAGTGGATTTTTACCYTGTACCCTGGCTTCATCGTTACTCTGTGTGTTAAGGAGAGCAGGAGGTGGAGGGGGATAAAACAAAACAAATAAAACTCATTAAAGGTACTCGTKTGGCTACAAATCCCCCTCTGCAGTGGGCGAAGGCACCGCAGACATCATTAGCTGCTCTGATTCGTTATTCTGCCTGGATATGAACACAGATCAAAGCTTTCTGTAGTTCGTTGTCTTTTAACCTGAGGCGGGATTCTTAAAACCTCAGCTCTCTTGTTTGGCAGTTTTTCATTATTTTTTTATTTTTTATTTTTATTCCCCCTGCCTCGTTTTGGCCCGTGGAGCCGAGGAAAATCACTTTGTACAAAAACAAATAAACGTCTTTCTCCGATAACGCACCSGTGGATTTTTCCTTGCAGCAAAGAGTTTAAGTTAATTTTTGATGCTGCAAAACAGACGAGGGGCAAATTTGTGGTTTTTATCACAGAAACTTGCAGAAATAAAAGTTAAAGTTGGTCACACAACTTTAGCATCAAACATAGGGAGGCCTGATTTTTCCCATCACACTTTCCAGCTGTTTAATGCAGATTTGTGTGGAATCAGTTTTTATTAAACCCTGATATTTTAATCTCATAATCTTAATCTATGATTTGCTTTAAGTGTGAGGTTATTCCTCTATTGTGATTTTAGTTTTTAGGGCTGTATTTATCCTGTAGGAACATGTCTGATTTACGGTAATGTTTTTCTGCAGGTATGATGGCATCGGTGCATCTCTCTGGTGTCAATCAGTTTGTTCAGTCCTGCTCAGACTGTTTACACTGTAACAGAGGCAGGTGCAGCTGTAACTGTTAACACACGCAGCTGTTTACTGATGATGACATGATAGCATCTGCAGCCAACAGACAGCAGACACACATCACAGGCCTCAGGCTCTTGTGCAACCGACTGAATTATAAAAAAAACTCATTCAGGATTTCAAATCCCAGTTTGTTACCAAGAAGATGATAACRTTTGTATCTGAGATTACGGAATGGTAACAATTTTAACATTAAGAAAAGCTTTATCAAACGATAAATAGAATAGTGGTTCTGTTACTGTTACTACAGTATTTCCTTATTAAACTGTGGTAAAATTATGATGTTTATTAAAATATTTGATTGGCGTGAACTGAGTTGAACAGCCTAAGATCAGAACCTGGCATGGTCGGGTTTCTTTCATTCCTGCAGCCATTGTTGAGCTTAATCTCCCTGGCTTAGACTATAATTCACAGATCACTTTTTAGATTTTGTTGAAATACATGTTTTATATTCTTTTTGTCTTGGAAGCACAACGCACAGTGATATTTCTCTTACTATGTGTAGTTGTGTGGTATTAACTGACTGAATGTGATGTTCTCTGGGTGTTTTTGTATTTCTGATGCTTGCTGCAAACCAATTTCCCCTTGGGATATGAACTGAACTGAACTCATTAAAATACACTGAAAAAATAGACATTAATACATCCTGTCAAAGGAAAATAAATTGATCAAATTAACTTTAAAGTGCAGTCTCTGTACTCAAAACTCAATTATATTCTGTTTTTACAGCATATATTTATGTCCTAAACTCTAAAGGCTATATTGTTTTTTTTTTTTAACATTAACCAAATCATGAACGTTACACTGGGGCAGGTAAATTTACACATTTGGCTTTGATAAATAAACAACAAACATATATTTATGTCCTAAACTCTAAAGGCTATATTGTTTTTTTTTTTTAACATTAACCAAGACATGAACAGACAAAATCATTTTATATAAAAATCCGTGCAAAAACTTGTGGCGAGTAAAACAAACATGCAGGCTTTGAATGCTATATTTTCCAGGTCAAAATGTTATTAATCAAGTATTTGACTGTTGTTTTATTTTTTTGTAAGACTTTGTTCTGTAAAACAAAGAGTGTTTGCTGAATAAAAGTAAAATGCATGTAGGTGTATTTGTATGTGTAAAGCTGCAGAAACTGCAGGTTTTGACTTTGTTCAGACGTTCTAAACGCTTTTGTTGTCTACTTYCTGTGCCTCCCTCCTCTCCTGCTCCTCCTCTGGTCCCAGACGTGGCCGACAACGCCGCTGCAGCCTATCAGGAGGAACGTCGGCTCTGCTCGTTTCCCCGCCGCGTGTTTGTCCCCACTCCTCGTGTTTGCTGCAGTTGGAAACTCTTGGGGGAGAAACAAACACTGGAGGAGCACCAGATGCCCAGGAAGTGGTGAACGGAGGGGTGGACGTGGCGATAATGGGACAGAGCTGATAATATTGTGTTCTATTGTGCACACACACACACACACCCACACACACACACACCGTGCTCCACACAGAGGTTGTGGGGTCGACTGCTGAACTCTGTTTTGACCTTTTAACGAAGCAAAGGTTTGAGTCTGCAGGCACAGAAGTGATGGATTACAAGTGAAAGTGCTCAAAAAGAAAAAAAATTGTGAAAACAGTTTTATTCTGGTGTTTTTTTAACAATCAAGTAACTGTGAACACATTATTGCAAAAGATCAGGTGATTAGATGGAAAGTAAAGAGAATAAACTCATAGTTTTAGTGTTTCTAATGTATAAATTTAGATTGTTAGCTCAGTATTTAACCTTCATAAATCACACCAACATTTTTTTTTCTCAGTCACATCTGACTTTTTAATTTCTTGTGTCGTTTATTTGAACTTCTCCAATTGACCTTTGGTCCTGGACATATGTGTCCTCTTGGCTTTACTCGAGTTAAAACACTGAATCACTTGAGGGAATTCTTGATGGCCTGCGAGTCCGCTTCAGTGGATTGACCTCTGACCTTTGCCACATTAGCCGCTGAGCTAGTTAAGAAGGTAAACACTTTAAAAACCAGTAGCTTTAATGGCATCGGCAGAACTGTATTTTCTTTGCAGTCCAATAATACYGCCTCTTCTTTACTGCGGCTAATGAAACTTAAAGGCCGGTTGTTTTTGTAAGCAGATGTTTATGTTAAAACGTTAGCAACCTCCAGAGCTGCCCTGTAATAGCTCACAGCAGACCTTCCACTTCATGAGTTTATTTACTTTCTGTGGGAAAAGTCCCACTTTAACTAATAAATCCACAGTCAAACGCTGCAGATCCATCCTCGGGCAGCTTGTCGGGCGAAGATATTTATGGCCCTCCGTTGGGCTCACGCTGACCTCTGACCTCAGTCCTGAGCCCGAGCAGAACCTTCATTATGAGCAGCAGATCAGTTCCATACGGTGATTTAAAAGGAAAAGGCCACTTAAGGTAATTTAATCACAACTCCACCTACATTAGTCCAACTAACCAAAAGCTCAGTGACAATTAAAACATTCTAAGACTCTGAATTGAAAGAGTGTACAGTACAYATTTTACCTCAGTGACAGTATCAGTCTCTGCTGCAGGCCTTGATGTTGACACAGCTGCCATCTGGGTGCTCAGGATGCACCTTCCTGCTGCCCGGCCCGGCCCGGCCCACAGAAACACTGCAGCTGGACTCGTCTTTCATAAGAGTGTAAAATCTTTCTAACCTCTAACTTTCTTCGACCGCAAAGGAAAATGTCAGAAATGTTCTGGTGAGAATTTTATTAGAAGGAAAAAAAAGATGCAATTTTCAGCTGCAGAAGAACATAAAATATAATCCTAAATCAAGGATGCAACTCACTGTAAATGATGCAAGGAGCCATGATTTTTTTTGTCAGCACTAATAGATAGCTATAGTGCTGTACACTTGCCCAAATGTAACAAAACTGCCATTTTAAAAAGGTTTGAGTGTATGTATGCTYATTAAGCCAGCAGTAATTTAACATATTAAAGCTCGAATGTATAACAKTTGTACTCTCTATTATTAAATAAAAATACAAACCATTTGAAGCAAACAAAAAATAAACGATTATTTTAGCGAGTTGACGTGCAATGACAAAAGACGCCTTGAGTGCAGACTCCTGCCAGGTGGTTCTGGAAAAAAGTTGCTGTTGTTTATGTTCTTGTGACTTCTGTAAACTTCACATATTTAGCTTTGTGCAACATTCTGTAGCAAGGACTAATGTGAAAATATTTCACAGCATCTCTAAGCTCACAAATTTGCTTTGAAATTCTGTCTACATAAACTTGCCCCTATAGAAAGAAAAAAGTTATTTATATGGTTTGTTTGTTTTGTATTTTTTAACTTAAAAACTGTTTTTAAAATCTAAGAGCTGCTTTAAGTTATTTTGTTTAAGTAAACTAAAAAAAGAGGGCCCTCATTGGAGGATGAACAGTAGTCACCTGCTGGCTGGATGTGGCCCACGGGCCGCCAGTTGCCCATCCTTGTCTTAAGTATTTCTGCAACCCAAAAATACAAAATAAAAGAATTTGTTGGAGGTTGAATATAATGTTGACCTGAGTTATTTTTTTTATTTGAATAGTGGTGCCACCTCAACAGCAATACAGCCAACTGGTCTGTGTTTTATGTGTTCAGTACCTTTTATGACCAGAAGGGGGCAATGGTGCCACAAGTCACTCTCTTTGATCGGATTCTGCAGTTCCACAAAAAAAAAAAGGAAAAAAAAAAAAGAAAAAAAAAACAGCCACCAGAACCCTCACACAAAGCCAAACATCTGAAACAAACCCCGACAAGTAAGGCAAACCCCGATCCTTTGTACGGCAGATCTGAGATGCTTTCAGGATTCTGGTCTTGTCTTCGTCCCGGTACCGGAGTCTCAGTGACAGAGGAGTGCTGCCCTGTGGGCAGAAACCTTTGTTTGGCCCTTCACCTCCTGCTCAAGCTGTGCTTACACATTCAGTTTTGTGAAACAATGGTATCAGATAGTCGCTCTAGGGGGACAGGAGCTCAGTGATCTATATTTAACACTGTGTGTCTCTGAGCTGGTGCTTCGGAGGAGTGYGTGGGTCAGAGGATGAGGGGACATCCTCCATTCAACACATGCAACACGTAACAGGTGCTGCAGGAGTTCCTCAGAGGGCCAACTTTAACATTTTTGTAGGACTTTCATTGGGTCAAAGTTTGATCCTAAATATGCAGTAATATGAGGATGAGAGGGGTCTGCAACCTTTACGATCAAAAGAGACATTTCTGCTCCTTGCCTCACTAATAAAATGTGTCAGAGCCACAAAACAAGATACAACTGTGATTATCAACTGGTGGTCCGTGGGCCTTTTTGAGGCCTTTTCGGGAACTTTTACGGCCAGTGGAGGTGACATTATAAAACTATAATATATACTGTGAATTTTATTATTTATTATTATTTTTACACATCAGGAC
>NW_013952805.1:32822-35093 GCF_001266775.1 Austrofundulus limnaeus
CCAAATTTCATAAAAACTAACTGAACTGTTCAGGCTTATTTTTCTAATTCTTCTTATTATGTGGTCTTCAAATTATTTAAAGGGATTCTGATGGATTTAAGAGAAAGACCATAGAGAGAAGTTGGATTATTTTTTGCGACAACAGGCTAGCATGAGCTAACACTTTTTTTTTTCTTTTTGTATTAGTGGTATTGATTGTGTTTTTGCAAACAAATTGATTTCTTTTGTAAGTATAAAAAAACAAACAAAAAATTGTTCTGTTATGTTTGTCACATTTTCAAAGAGCCACTGCAGAGGGACCAAAAAGCCACATGTGGTCCCAGAGCCGCAGATTGCAGACCCCTGATTTAGCAGAATAATAGTGTTTTTACAGTTAATAGTGAGCAACCCTTGTAAAATAGTGCCACTCAGARCAGAAACAGTTCATACCCAGAGAGACGTGCTTACAGTACCTCCATCACAGAGGATCTGAGGTCATTTCCTGTTTGTTATCATCCTGAATGGCTCTGCAGTTGTTTTCCAAAACAACCAGGAAGCTTTTGCTTAATTTGTTATGCTTTCATCACCTGTCCTTTTTTTGTCTCTTCCTAATTCCCAAAGACAACCCAGCACAAAGCCAGCTTATCAGTCGTGTTTATTTACAGATCATCAGAGGCCTAAAAGAAAGCTGCCCGCTGGGCTTCAAATGCACAGATCTGGTCCCTCTGTGCGGCGTCGGGGGCCTCGCTCCCGCTGCCGTGTTTGATGGGTGTCGACAGCCACTTAACAAGACTTCAAAGAGGACCGTTACAGATGTGTGACTGCTCACAGGGTCCTAATCTGCTCAGAGGAGGGGCATCCAGTCCGGATCTTTTTCATCCAGGCAGGGCTTTTTTCCAGCAGTCCTGCTGTAATACAGTGCATTAGTGAGATAAAGGCCTCTCCTCACAGCTGGCTCACGCTGGCAGACTCTTGGAAAAACTGATCCTTTCCTTCTCCACTGCTGGATCTCCTCTGCAGGTCTCTGTCTTTTCAGCTCACACTTGGTCTTCTTCTTTATTTTCTTTTTATTTTACCTTCAAAACTCCTTAATCATTAGACTCCTTGAGGTTTTGGTTGGCAGCTCAGCTCACCTCTCAGCAAAGCCTTGGCCAATTTTCCAGAGTTTCTCAGACACCAGAATTCTTAAACAACGTGAGACCCTTTTCCCTGGTTGGCAGGTAGAGACCCTCCTTTGATGATACATTTGCTCTAAAACTACTTTTTTCTTAAACCTCACACACTGGCTCTATTTTATTTCTTAAATATCAGTAAAAGAGTTCAGCTCAAACATAACTTAAATCGGTAAATTAGGTTGATTTTATGTAAAGGTCTGAATTGCTGAATCTTATTTAATTAGTTGAAATTGTACCTTTTGCTGTATGTCAGATTAACTCAGAATGCCAACAAAATAAGGCAAATGCTCGTCATATTTATGGCAAATTCAAGCTTTGTGATTTAGACATTTTATCATGCTGTATTTTTATTCCAGTGACTTAAATAGAAAAGAAATAATTCCAGTTTCTGCTGATGATCATGAACAACAAGGTGTTATAAACTGTGATACATGGCTCATCCAACCAGCCTAAAACACTTAAAATACTTTTTACTTCTGTTTTACGTCATTAATTTAGTAATGTAATTGTAACACTTTTACATAAAAAGGTGAAATGTAAGACATAAAACCCAAATATTTTTAGCATTGCTCTGTTCTTTACAGGCTTCAAAATCACAAGAAAAAAAAAACAAGTGCCACAGAATCAGAACTGAAGCTAAAAATAAAACACGTCCCCTCAGAGACAGGACATTATCTTCTCTGATTGGACAGAAAAACAACCCCAACTAGAAGTGACCGATGTTTTTATTTTTCTGTAGTAAAGAGAGTTCAGCAGACACATCAGGACRCGGCGCAGCGACATCCAGACCTGGGAGGAAGGGAAGGAGGTTGGACTCCAGACCTCACATCTGCCACCACTTCTCCCCTGAGGCCTGCAGGGCMTGGGAACTGCTCTCCTCCCCACCCCCAGTGCCGGGGACCGGTCCCTCAGGCCTGAGACCTGCTGCGCCTGGCTGGGCCCCCAACCACTCACGTTTGTTTCCCTGACTCTGACACACTTCTGACTTCCAGACTATTTTTTTCTCCTTGTTTTTTTATTAGACGTTGGCAAAATTGTGGCTTCATATAAGTTTGGAATCATGTTTTTATTTCCCATGAATTTAAATGGACTTCATTTCAAAGTTAAACTATAATTA
>NW_013952805.1:37780-41967 GCF_001266775.1 Austrofundulus limnaeus
GATGGATGGATGGATGGATTTATAAGACACTTTACATTTTAGAAAAAAATCTCAAAGTTCTACAATCAAATACAACAGCAACAATACAGGTAGAATGAAATACACATTTCATGTTAAACAGATAAAAATAAAACATTAATTAAAGGAAATCAATAAGAACACTAAGTAAAAAGGAAGGTTTAGGTCTGTTTTGAAGCCAGCCGTCTGTGGAGCCATAAGATGAGGGGGCAAGGTAATCCACAGCCAAAGCAAGGCACATTAATTAAAAGGAAACCAGTAAAAATACTAAAYAGAAAAACACTGTGTAAAAAGCAAGGTTTTTAGGCCAGCTTTGAAACCTGCCACGGTTTGTTGAGCCCTCAGAAGAGGAGGGAGGGTATCTCACAGGCGAGGAGCAGCACAGGAAAAGGCCCTGTCACCAATGGTGCGGGTGTGAGTCTTGAGAATGTGAAGAATATTTGTATTTGAGGAGCGGAGAGTGCGTGAGGAACAGYGAGGAGCGAGGAGATCTGTATGTTCAAATTTGCGCACCCCCGTCAGGATCCCTGCAGCACTATTCTGAACATGTTGTAATTTTTGTAAGTTCTTCACAGGAGTTCCAAYGAGGAGGGCGTTGCAGTAATCAAGTCTGGAGGAGACAATTAAAGACTCATTCATGCTCTGTCAGTATGACTAAATTGTTCAATTATATTGCCACAACTTTGTTGCATGTAACATTTTCCCACATTCAACAACTTACTTTTTAAGTGTWCAACCTTAAACCCTGTTTGTTTTTGGTGCAATAATCAATCAGATGATAAGGCTTCACTAAAAGCTCACATCAAAGACTTCAAAACAAAAAAAATTCCCCACATTTTTGCATCATCTAAATTATTTTCCATTAAACTCACCCTCCTGCCTGGAAAWCAAAATGTCTCTTAGAATTCCAACCAGCTTTGGCCAAACTGCAATATTTGACACCCTGGGAACGAAAACGTCGGTTTATCCGGGATTTCTTTACAGAAAACACTCAACCTGCTGATGGAAAAGTTGAAGAGGACAAAAGTAAACATGAGTTTTAAAGCAAAGAAAGGACAAGTTGTGCATCAGATTTTAGAACAAACTGACCTCYGGTATTTTTAGGTTATAGCTGAGGGCAGCTTTTGTTCACTAAAACTACAAGATAGAACTCGACGCCAACCGTCGCTGATGTCCCCCGWCGCCTTTCAGTAGTTTTGCTGGAATCATCGCAGRCCTTCATATTTAAATAATCTCACAGGGTGAACAGACGGATGGACGGGGGGCTAAAGTGATCTTGTCAAACTACGACACAAACGTGTTGAGCAGGTCTCCCTTGCGATGCACACAAAAGATACGCGTGCAAGAAAAGAGACACATTATCAGCTTTGATAAAAAAAAATGGCCGACTTCCTGTGGGGATTGGACCATGACTCCAAGAGACTTTTTTGTAGGTCCTGAGATGTTACACGTGTACCAAATTTCATGATTCCTGCTTCAAGCATGTCTTGGAGCTAATGTTTTAAATAATAATAGGGGGCTGATTAGGTAAAGAGGGTCAGAGATGGAGCTTTCCAAGCAAAACGTCACTTCCTGTTGTCAGGGGCGGGGCTTTGATGATGTCAGCATACTGTATGACCACATGGTATGGTCGGGCATGCGAGGCCCACTGATCAAAAGAAGCTCATGCCCTGTTCCTGTGAAGGAAATTGCTGGAAGTATTTTGTGATTAATTCGTGAGGAATAAAGCCAAAATATTTCAAACAAGCAAAAGAAATTTAAACAAATAAAAAATTACACTCCATTCATGGCAGTTATGAATGAACAGGTTCTGACAGTGGGGATTACTGTGTTACACAAGRTTTATACTCACGCTGTGAACATATTTACTGTTTGCGCCACATTGTTTCATTTGCTTTACAGTTTTGACAGCCGAGGTTTACGCGCCACATTATCTCGGCTTCTTTTTGCGCGCCTGGAGTAATGCAGCATCTAAAACCCTGCCAGCTGTTAACAATGGCACGTTGTGTGTGTGTGTGTGTGTGTGTGTTAACAGTGCACACATGCATGCAGCTGTCGGAAGTATGCACGTCAAAAAACAGCAGCCGGCTCCTTCCAAAGCTGGCTTCCTTCTCATGTTCACAGTTAACTGGTCTGTGTTGATGCTGCAGTGCAGCTTTGTCACTTTGACCAAAGGTTTCCAGACTGTCAACTGGATAATCCCCCCCCCAACCCATCCCCGAGGAAAGAGACAAACTTATCTTCTAAACAAAAAGCGAACAAAGATAAGRCGCAGGTGTTTCCACGTTTGTTGTGAAAATCAGATATAATGAATGTCCTGACCTCTTGGTGAACTCGTCCGGACGTTGATTCCTGCAAAATCCTGCATTTGTTTGGAATGTTTTCCACTTGTGAACATTTTCCTCTGTGCAACAAGTGAGCCATGTTTATTTTTTCATGTTTTAGACTTAGTATGGTAGTAACTATTAAAGGGACCACACTAACACATGGGGATTAATATATGTACCTCTACAGATTTGTTTGAGTTAAAAGGACATCAGTGCAGTTTTGGGAGCAATCGGGGCTGCTGCTAAAGAGAGAACGTATTTAGCTGTGCAGTTCTGGAAATGGTTCCAAAAATCAGCAACATCACAAATAGCTTATTTGAGTTTGTGCAGAAATATAAAGCACAATACAGGAAATGACTAATGTCTTTTAAAAAGAAACGCCAKTTTACCCATCTCTAAGTTTACACCAGTGTCATAGGTTTGCAGGAAGTCACACCCAAAAAACGCAGACTGGCACAAGAAAAGAAAAAAAAMYWAAAAAAAAACTTTTTTGGAAAAACAAAAACACTGAAGAGGCAGAGCAAAACCGACAAACTGGGGAGAACATGATACACCAAAAGGAGATAATGTGTGAGAATGAACAGAAAATATAGTCTAATGAGGAGGAGTGGCTGCTGTGACTAATTGAAACTGTGAACAGGTGTAACCGGGCGTGGCAGAAAACCGACTGAGTAAACGGCACAAAGGAAACAGATAAACTGATAAAATGAAAACACAAATTAAAGCTAATAATGAAACAAAAAACTACTAATAAACTAATAAAAACACAAATTATYRCAGYCAAACCTTGTTTCGAAAAAGTTTAYATCTCTCTSCTCAGATTCCTCAGAGCCTATAAAMCAAACTTGTCAACAGGTTATTATGTTAAAAAATCTGAACAATCTCAAAAGCAACAACAGCTGTGGTTTCATCGTTGATTGCGCGAACGAGCTGAGGTCAAAACACGCGAGGTGTCGTCCTCTCAGAATAACGCCGTACGTCTCAGCGTCTTCCTCTGAGTGCCAGGAAGGGACAGCTGATTCTTTTAACCACGATGTCCTGTTTCCTGTCAGGCCCACGACGAGCTGACATCAAACGCAGAAGATGTGACCGACAGACCCTCTGGTTCCTCAGAGCCTGGCTGTGTCTGTGCTGGAGGAAGAAACAGGAACTGCTTCACATGCTAAACTCTTCAGACACACAACACACATGTATTGTACATGACTTGATACACAACAAACACAATCTGAGCCTCGCTGGAACTTTAATTTGGAGATAAACAGTATCTCTGGCCCTGAATGGTGACAGTGAATTCAKTGGGTGGGTCGATCTGCAGACACACAAGTGTTTTGTGGTTGTTTTCATGTCAGTGGTGGCAGCCGCTCCTGGCACTGGGTCAGAAATGAACACATGATGTGATGACAGCTACTAGGGCCAGTCTGAGCTCCCTCAACAGATCCAATGTATCAGTTATTTAGTCTGACAGTAAAACATGCAAAAAAAGTGCATTCTGAGTTATTTGTGTGTTTTTTAAGTCTAATTTCACTTCTTTTTTTAAATAATCCTGGTGGAATTAAACACTCACTTTCACTGATTTTTGTCTATTCAGTCTTTTACATTTTATTTTTGTAAATTTCTAATGAAATAAATGAATATTGCTTCCTGTAAAGTTGACCTTGTCGGCTGGTTTTAGGTATATTTATGTAGTTGGTTGGTTTACTTCCTCTAATTTCAGATTTGCTGATTTTTTAATTAATTTTTTTTAACTTTATTTAAACAGGACAGTGCACATTAATGAACATTCTTATACTTCTGTACAGACTGTAAAGGAGCCAGATTGTAGCATAATTGCTCATTTACATC
>NW_013952805.1:42884-44952 GCF_001266775.1 Austrofundulus limnaeus
TTTGGGTATTTTAAAGATCAAAATGAAAATAATTCATATAAATAACAGAATTCAAAATTCAGGCAGAATAAGCATTTTTCCAAATCAGTTTCTTTCAAATTAAAATGTACCGAAACTTACAAAAACTGCAGGTGTGGGTGTGTGTATGCCCTTGTTTTTGCTACTTGATGGGGACGATTTTTCAGGAAAAAGCAGCCTTGTGGACCGGATGCTCCTTGTGGGGACCAAAGCCCGACTCYGATGGAGGCTGGTTTTGGTGAAAASGAGCTYGTTTTTCGTTCAGTGAAGTTACTCACAGTGAGTAAAATCTAGAAATTTTACTCAAGTAAGAGTAACGATACCTTCATAAYAAAATTACCCMAGTAAAAGTAAAAAGTACAGCATAGTAAAMGTACTCCTTRMAGTATTTTTTTCTCAAAAAGTTACTTAAGTAAAAGTGACTGAATAAATAGCTACTACTACTAAGTCTGCATAAATTTCTTTTTGAGCACGACTCTGCAGCTCATTTTCTGATTAAAGTCAAGACTTTCTTTTTGAATATTTCACAATAACACTTCTAAAGTGAATTAGATGTAGGCGTTTCAAATCAGGAGAAAATTAAACCAGACTTAAAAGGCCACTAAACTTAATAAAGCTAAAGCTTAAATTTGACGTAACAGTAAATGATAGGCCCTGATGTGTGACTCATTGTAAAGGTTTGGTACTTTCCAGAGCTGTATCAAAATCAACAGTTGAAGCAAATTACTGCGTCTCCCAGCAATTAGGATATATATGATGTTTATTCTTTGTAAAACAACTTGTGGTAAATTCACTCCTATAGAACCCCACATTTATTTTCATAGCTTGAACGTCTATTTCAGATTCTGTTTTGCATTTTTAAAATCCTTCACTTTTCGYGCTGTCTGCAGTTTGAAGTACAAACAGGTTCATCATGATGATCCCACCTGCCAGATTACATCATTAACTGCCTCCTATWTTACAGACAAGATTGTGCAAAAAATACTGATATGATCTTTATTTTTCCCACTTTTTTTTAAAAAAAGTGAAACATGTTTGCTTGTTTTCAAACACGATGCAAAAGTAAATAAATAAAGAAAAAATGCAAAAGTTTGTTTTGTTCACACAAAAACACTGAACAGTAAACAGTGTTCTTGTGTTTACAGGAGAAGATCCCGTGAACGATGGTGTGTAGGACAGAACATGCGGGGTAAACAATCATCATCCCTCAGGTCTTTTTTTGTTTTGTTTTTCTTTAGACTGCAGGAATGATGAGGAGGAACAAACGGTCGCCTGTGATGAAACAGGAGAGCAGGTGTCAGGTGAGAGAGCGTTCCTGGGCGAGGAAGGCTCCAGGCCTCCTGCAGATACTCCATCACACGCAGCGTCAACGTTTCCAAAGCCTCAAACAGAGCGGGAACGTCAGCAAACAAGGTGGAAAACTGATGGGAGGGCTGATAAAGCTTTGGGAGGCAGCTGGAGGTGAGAATCCCACAGATCCTCCAGGAGCCAAACGCTGAAGGCAAAACCAAAAACAACAACTGTCCCAATTTATAGAAAACATAAAACAACACATTTTAAGATTATTATGACACCCCCCCCCCTCCGCACACGAAGCGTAAGCGGAAGTCATATTGTTTTCGTACTGTTTTTTTGTCAGTGGTTTTTGGTCAACTGTAGCACAAAAACGGCTGCACCGATCAACGTGAAATTTGGCAGGACTGTAGATGAGTCTGACCTACACTGCACCAGCCAACAGTTTGACGATAGACCCCATATTTGAGGAGGGGGCTCCTTTCAAAGAGGGGGTGTCAGGACATGCAAAATGCTTGTAACTCAGAAACTGTTAAACATAGGAGCTTCAGATATTTTTTGTTGTTTAGCTCTGATGAAGCTCTATCCATCAGGTTCACCAATCAGTGCCCCCCACCCTCCCGGACCCCCACTTTATCTGAAAAAGTGGTATCTGGACATACAAAAATGGTAATTGCTCAAAAACTTTTAAACATAGGAGCTTCAGATTTTCTTTGGTTGTTTAGCTCTGATGAGGGGTTATCCATCAGGTCCAACG
>NW_013952805.1:46062-48373 GCF_001266775.1 Austrofundulus limnaeus
GAGATAGACAATTAGAGACCACAAAATGCTCGGATTCCAGAGATTTTTTTTCTTGCTTTGTATTAAAAACCCAACTTTGAGAACTAACTTTGGCAAAAAGAAAAAAATTGTATAGGTCTTCTGGACGGGTTCTTCTCTAATGAAACGTTTCTTCTCTCCTCCAAGAGACTTCTTCAGTCTGAGAGTTTCAGGCTAAATTCAGGCTTTTAACCCCTGCCTCCATGTGACTGATACTTTACTGAAAGTAAATACTGATACTGAAACGTTTTATTAGAGAAGAACCCGTCCAGAAGACCTATACAATTTTTTTCTTTTTGCCAAATTAGTTCTCAAAGTTGGGTTTTTAATACAAAGCAAGAAAAAAAATCTCTGGAATCCGAGCATTTTGTGGTCTCTAATTGTCACTTTATCTCACCCTGATGTTAAATGTGACACTGAGCCATGGATCTAAGTCACTATTGTTATTAATGTTTTAATCAGTGTGTGAACATGTTGAACGGCAGCTGGTGGGTCTGAGGCTGCAGACTGAATAATGAGCTTAACTTTCCTGCAACCAATGAAAAACAAACTGATAAACTSAACATGCTCTGTGTTAAACAGGCTCTGAAGTTAGAGCTTGATTTTGGTGAATGAGAAACTTTTATAGTTAGAATTAAAACTGAACAAAGATTCAAATCAACAGGTGATTCCATAAATCAGMTATAAAGATGTATCATCCCCCTCAGTTTCTCCATCATTTCTGGTTATTTCCTTTTAACTACAACCTTTATCRCCCGCTTGTGATTTATTCAACTTAGACTCTAAAAAACAGGATATATTAAACAAAAATAAATAAATTAAATGAAATGGTTAATAAGAAATAAAACTGTTTCCATGAATATGAATCCGTTCCTTTAAAGGAAATTTACACACAAAAAACCCACATAAATCAGGTAAATATGCAAATAATTGAAATTATAGTCATTTCTTTTATACTTCAAGATGTTTCTGGTTCTGCCGGCAGGTTTGTTCCTGTTAGAAGTGATTCATTCATTTTTGTCGCTCAAAATGGGAGATTACATCAAAGTGAAGATCAGACAGTCTACTGGTTTTTACTAGAAAGATCACTTGTACTGTCGTTTCATATTATGCTGAATAGAAATGAACTGATTTGAATCTGAATTGGATTTATGATTTTCTATTTGTGCCCTGAAATCCATTGACATTAAATAAATAAATTGAATTAAAGTGAATTGACCTTTTGTTCCTTCTTTATTATTATTCAACCCCCCCCCCCCATTCTAATAAAAGCTGGGGAAATCTGTTCTTAAATATAATCATGTGAGCATTAAGTTTACACTTTGAGCTTTATAGTCAAAGAACAATGAGCTACTTTTGTGATTATTACAATCAGTTCTGATCACAAGAAAGTCTTAATTTGTGTTTAAATATTCACAGAGTCATGCTGTGAAATTGGGATTAGAAGTCTTATAAATAATCTCTTTGAAGCATAAATCCTTTGTAGAAGCAGGAAAACAAAAGCAAACATTTTAGGGTGAAGTGAAGGCTACAAATCTTACTGTTAGTAAAATATTCTTCTCTTTACAACGGGCCATTGTTTTGATTTTCATTTAGTTAAGAAGAATTCACAGTTAGCTCTCAGAAAGTGTAATACAGTATACCCTTGTCCTCCTGAAGCTTCATAACTTTAGTAGGAATAATGCCACCCAGTTGGAAAATAAAATTCCCACCATTATCAGATTGTTTTTTTAGAAAAGCCATATTAAAGTGTCAGCCTTCAGATTATTGCTTTTTTTTTCACACGTTCTGTTGCAGAAGATAACTGAGAACTTACTGATAACCTGTGAACTGTGTAAAGTGACAAATAGTTGTTTTCTTTGTGAGGAAAGTTACGCGCATGAGCGAACACTTAAGTGGTCTGTAATTTATCTAAGTTCTTCTGAATATTTGGGACGTTAAAGAGGAATTTTAAATAAAACAAATAAATTTGAACCCATCTTTGATCCTTTGGTGAGGCCGGGAACAGAGACGTGAAGCCGAGAAGCTTGATTGCAGAAAACAAACACTGACTTCCTCCTGAGCCTCACCGTGMTGCTGAGCAGCTCCTGTTGTCTCCACAACAAGAGCTCCAAGTTTCTCCATTTGTTTCGACTTATTAAGTTTTATTTAAAACATCAAGGCATTTGATTGCGAGTTTTTGACATCATGGTGTTGTTGTTTTGTTTCCAGAAATTAAAAAAAATGTTAAAAAGCTGTTTTGTGATTTCGTTTTTCCAGCCAGTTTTGGTGAGATTTTATCCAGACTTACAGA
>NW_013952805.1:49125-51100 GCF_001266775.1 Austrofundulus limnaeus
TCAATTAGCTTTTAGCTAGTGTTTTTCTACTCTTGTCAATTATACAGTGTTTTGTTAATTTTAGGCTTAGATGGCTTTTTGCTACTTTTTGCTTCTGGTTAGTCTTTTAGCCATTTTTGCTAGCCTTTTGCTATATTTACTTTTAACACTTTTTAATTTTTAACTTCTAGTGATCATTTTGCAACTATTAGCTTTTAGCAAGTGTTTTTTGTTTGTTTTTTTAGCTTTCAGGTATCCTGTTAATTTGAGTGTTTTGTTCCTTTCTCAGCTTCCTGAACAAATTCCAGCAAAGTCCTTCAGCATTCAGCATTCACTCAGCATTTTCATGAAACAAAAGACAAATACTTTCATTTTATTTGAGATGAAGCGAGGCAACGTACGATTGTGCKCCCTGGGAACAAATGACAATTCATTTACCAAACAACAACTCCTGATCTTCTATCAGACGAAATGTGCTTGTTTTGTGTAAATAAGAGCTGTGTGAGTCTGTGTGAGGCTCTCGGCTGGTTCATTATCCCACAGCACATTTGGTTTCCTTTCTCTTTGGGTGGCGCTGGGTGACGAGCTCTTGAGCTGTTCTCATGCAGAAAACACAACAACGCACAAAAGGTGCACTAATCCACACTCTTCCTTATTGCTCACAAACTACAATTATGTGATTAGTGTCACAAACCGACAAAGATTAYCCAGGCCTGGGGGTTATATCACCCAAACTTCGAGAAGACATTCAATCCTCGGGATCRTAAACTCAAAGAGCATCAAACTTTTGCATAACCAGTTATTTTCTGGTAAATATAACGAAGTGGAGATGAGATGAGTGGAACACAATGAACACGTCTGTCTGTGTGCAGAGGAAAAAAATGTCCCTAATGAGGGAAAGTCAGAAAGTCCCGCTCTGCCTCAGCAGTGACCTCAGGCCGGTTAAAGTCTTTATCAGCTCACAAACTTTACATGGAAAACTTTCATTCCCATGACTGGACCGGACTGCTCCTGTTTACCCCCAGCCCCACGAGGACACGGAGCCAATCTGTCCCAGCTGCAGGGGGACGCCTCAGCCTTTGTTTGTCACTGCTTCATCACAGCAGAGCAGGTGATGAAACCCCTGGAAAATTTACAAAAAAGAAAAAAAAATAGAATTGCAAGAAAATGGCGTTTATATAAACATTTTATTAAAACTCATATGAAAACTCAAGATTTGAGTCATTTTTGGACAGGTGATTCTTACTTATTTCTGCTAATTTATCTTTTCTTTTACATGAAACTAACAGGTAAAAACCATAATGTCAGTTTCCCCCTGGGTTACTGCAAAGAGCCTTAAAGGAAAGGCAGGTTTTCATGTCCTTTTATATGTTGGCTTTAATTTCCAGAGGTCTATAAAGTACGTGAAAAAAAATAATTAAGTTAAAGTAAAAATACCTTAACAGAAAATGATTTTGGTAAAAAAATAAATTTCACTGATGAGAAAAATACTTAAGTGAAAGCCACAAAACTGTTCAGAAAAATTGGGAAAGTAAAAGTAAAAGTACTTTTACACACTCTCTAAGAAGTAAACTGTAGAATTTACTGAAGCCCTTAACAGTCTTTGTTCCACTGGTGGGCAAAAATGGTACCGTGTCTGCCTTAAAACGTTTCCAGACGCTATTGGGGGCTATTATTTTGTGAACTAGGTTGTCAAACAATTTCCTCCATTTCTTACCTTTAGTTTGGCACCCTTAAAAATATCAAAAGGCTTTTAAGGAATTTCAGGGGCGTCTTAACCAAACTGGTTCCACTAAACCAAGTGGAGAAAATATTATTGCCTCATATTTACTCTACTTGGTTTAGTGAAACCAACTGACTTGACTTGGTTGAGTAAATTCAACAGTTCCATTTTTTAGAGCGCATAAACAACTCCTTTCATGATGACTTTGGACATATTTCATTTTGTATAGATGCTAAATTTTAAAGTAAATAATTAAAAGTATCAATTTTAGGT
>NW_013952805.1:51218-81985 GCF_001266775.1 Austrofundulus limnaeus
TAAACCTCTGATAATTTCTTTGTCTGTAATGTCTTAAAATGCAGCCGGGGCAAGGGCTGGGCTCTGCAACCAAATAAAAAAGAAGTGGAAATGCCAAAATATGAGTTAAATGGACTTTGACTGGGAAAGTGACACACCTAATGAAGTAAAAGGCTCTCCACTAACAGTAATGTTAGGTGGTGTTCTTATACATCAGGAAGTGATTCAGTGTTGGAGAACATGATGAGGTTTGGCGACATCACTGTTTCAGTTTCAGCATCACTAAATGTCCTAAATGCTAATCACAGCATGACTCAAAGATAACTTTTTTAAGTTTTGTGCATCACTTTTTCCCATCTTTGACAATGATATAAAACCCGTTTTGGAAAAAAAAGTTTAGCTACAAATAAAAACATTTCATTGCGTGTGAGTTGCATGTTTTCATGTTTAATTTGTTTGGTTTGGAAGGGGGGGAAAAAGTCCTTTGGGAACTAAACTGGTCTGGATCTCTGACACGTGGCACAGCAGCTGGTTGTAGAAGACCAACAATCCCAGCAGGAAAGTTGGAATACTGAGGAAAAAAACAGGTACAAGTAAACAGGAACAGRAGTATTAAGGCAGGGGAAAAGGAGTGCTATCAAAGTGGAAAAAAACAGAAACAAAAGTACGACAGAGAACCGGTGAAATKGAGAAACTGAATATGAACGATGGAAGCAAAGTGAGATTCTGCTCACTTGGGAAAAAGCCACATAAGGGAAAGGCCACATACTTCCCGAACTCCCTCAAATGCAGCCCTATTTTCCTGGCTGCTCTAATGTTGGGAAGCTAATATTTTAAGTAACACTTAATTCCTCAGGGGAAGTCTTTTTATCCCCAAAACACAGCTTCTGATATTACTTTTTCCATTCATTTAAACACTCTTCCCAAAATAGGTTTTYCGCATGACGGCTGGGAATTAACACGAAGCAAACAGCAGGAAGTTTTCACAAGTAATGTTAAAACAGTTAGGTTTGCAAAGCTCTTAGTAAATATTAAAGATTTAAAGAACAAAAACATGTTTCCTGACTGGGAATGGTGGACTGGAAGAAGTAAATCTTTACTGTGGTGTTGTGATTTACATTTTATGCTGTATGTTAATGCAGCCTGTAGAKGGAGTGACACATTTTAATACATGCAGAAACACTTTTTAAGAGTTTGGGATGAAGAAGTAAAAGATTCCACAACAAAGTGGAGCCAGCCTTTGGTACAACTTTATCTTTGGGATTTTATCCCCCCACCACTCCACACACACACACAAACACACTCATTGTAAACAAAGGGAGGAAGTGGCGCTGTGTGACTGGCTTGCAGTGACTTCCTGTTTGTGATTTTGTGTCCTAAAAGAGAAACAGGGTCTCTGGACCTCCCAYGAGTCTCCACTCGAGGCCAGAGAGCCGTGATGTCTCTGGCTGTTCGCACATTGTGCTGCTGTTGCTAAGGCACCACAATACTGGGAAGCAGCTGCAGCAAACATAAATGTATAACATGCACGTTGGTGATGCGTTCAGGTGTAATTAGTTTAATGTGTGAAACAACGGAGGYGGCAGATGTACACTTTGTTGACTGGCTTAATACATCTCCATTTGATGGAAAACTTTGGAAGTTGTAGCATCTTTATTTCTGATTTTTTTCTGAGGTCAGTGTTGACCATCTGGGTATACAACTGATTATCTCCTTATTCAATCACTTGTTCCTGGGATATTTTGCTAACACATACACAGAGTTCCAAATAGATCATGGTAACATTCTAAACAAATATCAACATATGTTGGGGGATCTTTCTCAGGTATAACCASCAAACATCAGGCCAATATAAAGAAATAGTTATATCTTGAATGTGGCTGAAAACAGAAATAAACTACAAGCGCTCGGAGRGTGCAAACCTCCGCCAAGACCAATTTCCCCCATCCTGTAATGGAGTTAACGCGCAAAAGCAGAGATGGAAACACATTTGGCRAATAAGTTAAAACATCTACARTTTCAAAATAGAATGCCAGATAGCTTTGAAAAGTATTGATTTATTTAATGAGTCTAACCTCAGGAAAAGCTTCAACCTGTTATTGAGGACATTTATTTTATACTAGTTAGCTTTTAGTCAGATAAACTATTTAAGTTTATTTTTTATTTCAAGTAAAACATATATTCATATTTTAAATCGTAGTTAAAAAACATTTTATATTTATATGGTACTACTAATCTTATATAGCTGGGAAAGATGGGAGTCAAGGGGATAAAACGGGTGGGGCACAGGCCCCTGTGGCCACCCCCACTTGTTGTGCCCCTGGTGACTGACAGGAGATGTTCCACAGTGAAATGACGAGCTGGAGCACCGCACATCTCTGTTAGATCTGGAAGACTTTTCAAATTTGTCTTCTGAGTTCGTAAGCACCGCAGAGCTGATTTGTTGTCAGGCTGAGCTTTATGGGAGAAGTTTTCTGATCGAAGCCGCTCGGCCCGTTAGACCTGCTGCACTGCGCATCTCTCGGGATGCCAGAGACAAACAGAGATCAAATTTATGCGGCAYTAATAGRGACAAGGCATTTCTTATTTTGTGAATGTTTAATTTTTAATAAGCGCCACTGTTTTTTTTTTAGCCGTCCACCCGGGGTTATTGGAAATAGTTTTACTGATCTCCGCTCGTCATCGTCAGCTCAGGTGGCCGCTCTGTTGTGCAATCAGCTGTGCGGATTGAAAGGAAAAAAAATTCCTGTATCCGCATCGTGATCCGAAACATCACCAAAATTTRAAGGTGTGCTACTTGTGCTAGTATCCACATGTGGTGTAAATGTCATGACAATCCGTCCACATGTTTTGGAGTAATGCTGTCCACAGACAGACAGACCGACAGACAGACCGACATACGCGACCGAAAACATTACCTCCTTGGCGGAGGTAACCAGTTGTACAACCAGTGATACCTTCTGGGAGCTTCTTTTAAATGTATCCATTTAATTTCATGAGATATTTTGGTAATGGACACACACAGACTCAAGGAAAAAAATCATGGCTAAAATGTAAGGATAAAATTCCATCGTAACGAACAGGTTGACCGTGGCTCTTTATTATATAAAATGCATGAAAACGTGATTCCTTGCCAAACAACTTGATGTCAAAGAGGTCCTGCAGACTTCCAGCCTTGTTATGAGAATTTTTAAACTATCCCGTTTTTTTTTCTTCCTCGTTTCTAGACTGTCAGCTTCCCATAACCTTGCTACTGCAGGAAAGCCGGAGCCAGAGCCTCTCGTCTGCATTTCCTCACATTGGGCAACACAATCTCTTCAGCTTTAAAGACATTATCAGTCCCTAATAAGAACAATACAGCAGCACCAGGATACATTAATCCAGCTTTTAAACACTAAGGAAATAATACAGCCGCAATACAATGGCCCATTTTCCTTCCCTCTGCCATGGTTTGGACACAATACTTATCAGAACTGTCTGTCCTGGATGTGAGGTGGATTTTGTTAAAGTTATGACTCCGAACGTTGAACCTTTGTCCAGTGGGAAAAAATRCAGACAAAAAAAGGGAAGAAGAAAAGCCCCTGTATCCCACTCAATCACACATGGACTCGTCTTCTCCAGAACAACCTGCTCCCTACTCTCACTAAAAATCACAGCATCTCATAAAATTTATAAACATATCACAGGAGAGATAAAAAAATAAAGAAGATGAAACAGTTGAAGCAAAGGCATTGGCGCTCAAACCTGATTACCTGAGCAGATGTTTATGGTCAGGTCATGCTGTGTTCAGGTACAGGTGTAAAAACTGTTTTCAACACAGTGTTTAAAACATACYGACAGCTGACTGACAGGTACAACAGTTATTTGCTTTAGCTGATTTATCACAGCCAACATCTACAGGTGTAACAACAGCATCAAYCAAACTGTGATCCGCTCCTTTCAGGTGTCAACGACGACAGTTTTACAAGAATCATTTTTGAACACTTGCTCCGCAAATCATCAGCACCATGATGGTATTTGTGTCTGTGTTACAGTTTTCCCTCCAGCTACATCACAATAATTGTGGTTACGAGTCCAACCGACTTAAACCAAAGCTGCACGGCTGTCAGATACATGAACATGTCCAGACTCGTTCTTTTACGCACATCTGCCGCTGCAGACTGCAGGGCGGCCACCCACCACACTCCACTCAAACAGAGGACCTTTTATGCAAAGCAGTATTAACATTTTATTCTCTTCTTGGCATCAAGAGAGCATCAGTGTGCACAGTGAGTCCAGCCAGTGGACATTATGTCACCAGCAGCTGTCAGGAGTTAAATAGTCAACCATGAATCCTCCCAATAAAATACATTAAAGCACTTAAGAAGGGTCGGGCAAGCAATTTATTCGGGTGTCTCAGTTTCTGTTTTAGCTTGTGAGTTTTAGAAAACATTTTTTCCCCTCCCAAGGCAATGTTTTTGCTCATGTGCCATCTTAAAATATCTTTTGAAGCATTGCATTTATTTTACTCACAAAAAAAGCTAATAGTTATTGAACTTAAAACTAATTTAGTGTTCGGGTCACTCAAATTTAAGAAGCTAATCAGTGTTAAAGTGCCCGTGACATCAAATTACTGTGATAAATATTTTGGAAAGAAAACATGGATAGCATATTGCAAAAGCCATTTCACATCACTGAGATGAACAGTTGTTGAGATATTTGCATGTGAAGTAACAGGAAGTGATGTCAAAGGGGAATRTCTGCATGTAAACAGAGCATTTCTAAAACAAAACAGACAGAAGGGAATTTTCTGATCTTTCTTTAGATAATTTTAGTCAGAGATAAAAAAAAGTCAGAATTCAAATAATATTATTTTAAAGGGATCCACTATTAGTTGTAACATTAAACCTTATTTGATAAACATTTATTTTAACTGTAAAATAAAGACTGTAAAAATACTGTAGGCTGTTTAGTTTATAAAATTTTTTAAACTATATTTTAACACGGACGGAGCCATTTTATTTACACGCAAAGCATTCTGGGTAAATTATGACATCAACTAGGTCATCGGCACGAGGCTGCTAGCGAGCTATATCCACCCTGAAGGTTAATCTTGGACAATATCTGATGATTGACGCTTTTAAATGAAACCAGAGAGCGTTGACAGAGAGGAGAAGGTAGAAATGACTCAGACTGTAACTGAAAATATGGATGGAGGACAACAGAGCTGCTTCATGGAAGAACCTCAGCTTAGCCTGTTAGCCTTCGCGCTAGCCCTCATGCTATATTGCCTTATATGTATTAGCTCGGTGCTAGTGCGACAAAGAAGCTAAACTGAGRTCCTCCATCCATATTTTCAGTTGCAGCTGAGTCATTTTTGTGTTCCCCTCTCTGTCATGTGGATGGAGGACCTCAGTGACGAGAGGAGAATGTGTAGCTCTGAGCTAATACATACTGTACAGTATATGGTGATAGCATCGGGGATAACGCTAAAGCTAACAGGCTAAGCTGAGGTTCTTCTTCCATGAAGCAGCTCTGTTGTCCTCCATCCATATTTTCAGTTCCAGGCTGAGTCATTTCTACCTTCTCCTCTCTGTCAACGCTCTCTGGTTTCATTTAAAAGAGTCGATCATCAGATATTGTCCAAAATTAACCTTCAGGGTGGAAATAGCTCGCTAGTAGCCTCGTGCCGATGACCTAGTTGATGTCATCATTTACCCAGAATGCTTTGCTTGTAAATAAAATGGCCCCGTCCGTGTAATATATTTTTAAACTTTTAGTTCGAAAATGATAAAAACTGAACATCCTACAGTATTTTTACAGTCTTTACTTTACAGTTGAAGTATATAATTATCATATAAAGTCTAATGTTACACCTAAACGGGGATCCCTTTAATAAACAAAGACCAGGGAGTTTTTTTTCCTAAAGAGTTCCCCTTTGATGTCACTTCCTGTTTCATTTTAGCTGAGCCAAATTCAAAGGAAAATATGCCAGTTATGTGACAACAAGGGTTAAATCATGTGTTGTATGACAATTTTTCTAAATATGAAGATATTTTCTTTGACGTTTTGTATTTGAAGGAAAGGCGTGTCACAGGCACTTTAAAATGTGCAGAACTCCGTCAAATTTACAGATAGTGAACTAAAATTTGGTGTAAGAGTTTTCGAAATACATTTTCTACTTCTCAAAAACTCTCACAAAAATTTTGTTTCATAAAGTTTGACCAAATCAGCTGCAAGTCTTTCCCCTCTCCTCATAAAATGATCTTAATCTTAAAACAATCTTTCTTGATTATTTTTAATCAGTGTAAAAAAAAACCCTGCAAAATACTGTAACAAAAAAGTCTGATCAATTTTTGAAAATGCAAATACTATGTGAAAAATAGTAAATTAACTCATCTTAATTGAGTGGCATGTTTTGCCTCATTTACCACCAAATGAGATGCTCAGTTGAATGTGATGAAGAGAGTCAAACTGAGAGGCACACATGTGAGGATTTACATTTATATAAGCCACAAAACAGATAATAGGATCAGCTTAATGATAAAGGACACCACTAACTCTGAGGGCGCAAACGATTAAAACCATGAGTGTGACGATCAGATCCTGGTGTGACAGAAAGCAGAAAAACAAAACAAATCAAGAATTATGACAATAAAACTACATGTGGTGACATTTACAGAAACAAATGGGAACTGCAGTTACACCTCAGGATGCAGGTCACTGTATCAAAAATCAGATTAGGATAATTTTAATGGATTTCATCCAATCCTGAGCAGATGACTATTTTTTTCTGCTAATAAACTAGAACAGGTTCTTCCATCTGTGCTGGTGGAGGGGGTGGCAGACCTCGACCCGCAGATCAACACAATGAGAAGGAAATCTACACAAATCCTGTTTACTCTCCACATCCCAATGTGATACATTAAACACATTTCCCTCGTTTTCCCACAAACAGCAGGACAATAGTGAAACATCTCAGTGGAGACGGGTGTTGTTAAGCATAAAAAGAAATAAAAAATAWATGGATAAAGGCCTGTCATTTTGTTGGGGGTGTAGTTAAAAGTTCAAACTGTTTGCCTTAATGAGATGTCAGATTGTTCAATAAGTGGTGTCCCTGCATGACTTTGATAAACAACTCAGTTCAGCCTCAGGTTAAATTGACACAGCCATCACGAAAGTGTATCATTTAACACATTAAGCAGGATCACATACCATCTGTTCATTCTGTGCGTATACATTTTAATGCACCGTTTAATTCATAAAAGTAAACTTCATGTGGTAAATAAAGACAATAATCAGATATTGTACTTTAATCTGACAATAATTGTGGGAACAATATGCAAATAAAGTTGTTTAAATCTAAGTATGACCAATTTTGCCTTCGTTTTCCTAACATCCTGTCTGTTATTCTCATCATTTCCAGTGCTCAGCTGCCTCCAGGGGACAAGAGACTCCACTTGTCTCTCTGACAGATGTTTTACCTGGAATCACTTGGCACAATCACAACATGCCACTCAGTAAGCAAATGAGGTCTTGGTAGCCTGTAAAATAACRGTTATAATATAAAATTGTTTATCTCATGAAGGTGTCAGTGGACATTTGAATACTTGCTAACACAGTCACCATAGATCTACAGTCTCAAATCAGACCAATACAAAAATAAATATTATAAAACTTGCTTTTATAAACATAAATAAAACTCTCAATCCAACTGAATTCAATTTATTTTCTGTTTAAAAGCCAATTTAGAATAAAAGTCACAGTAGGGCACAAAACATTTACATACAGTACATCATAAAACATCAATTAGTAAATTATTAACTTAGGAACAAATAGAGTCAAATCTTCGCACGCTGGTGACAGTAGAAAGGAATGACTTGTTTTTGACAAGAAAGAAAGCTCCAGCAGAAAGCTCAGGATGAGCAGCTTGATTTTTATTATTTTCAGAGGTGATGATAGATTAAATAATCAAGCTTTGACCTTTATTTAGAAAATGTAAAATTACATAAATATGTGTTGTASGGGAGTTGTTTTTGACATCTGTTTCCTGTGTGAAGTTGCTCAGACCTTGTTTACAAATGGGAATCTGCTGACATGCAGGCTTGTAGAGCAAAAACTTAGTTTGAGTGTTTGTCAGCATTTATTTATCAGAGCTGAAGATTACAACTGCTGACAGGATGGTTTCCAGTATTGGTCATGTTGTGATACAGGTGAGCGGGAAGGATGAATGTCCTTAAATCCAAGGATCTGGATGAATCTTCCCTGGATAAAAGCCAACTATGTTGTGTTTGTGTTACATTTTCTGCATGTTATAACTCCCACTAATATTTTAAATTTTTGATAAGAACAAGTTTAACTTGATTACGTTGCTCCAAAAATAACACAACATAGTACATATTGCAAAAACTTTTATGTTTTCTTTATATTTTAATTTATTCAATTCAAATTAAATTCAAAAATACTTTATTGACCCCACAGGGTAATTATATAAATATTGAGGTACACTAACATAGAAAATAACATAAAAAACCATAGAAAATCTAATAATTTTAAGTACTAAGTTATTAGAGGTGTTTTTAGAAGCTAAAATTTATTTGGAGATAAAATTAATTTAAGTACTTTGTCAAAATAAAAACATTTGTTATCTCTAGAAAACGAGTATTTCCCGTGGTACTTTTTTTTTGGCATAAATAAGCAAAACAACAAAAAAAATGTTATAGCCACACTAACAAATACAATATAATGCAGGTGTGCTAAACAAACTGGGCACCAGCTGATGACGTCACAATGCTACTAGCATAATATAATTATCGGCATAAAATATTCGTAAAGCTAATTTAAATGTTGGGAAAAGTAACTTAATTTGGACATCAAGTTCAAAATTGTAAGTTAACCCTATCTTTGAATACAATCATAGTTTGAGGACTCTATAAATACAAAGATAAAAGTGTGTTATTTATTGATTTGTCTATTTTGTTTTATTAGCATTTTGAYAGAGCTAACAGTGGCTAACTTCCTCAGCCTCGTGCAGGGCTGTTGGCTAATTAGCCATTTACTACGTGGGAAAACCGCGGAGGAGCTAAAAAAAACAAAACAAACAAACAAAAAAAAACTGCCTGCTATCTCTTCATCAAGTCGCACAGCTTGTGGCTGTCTGCGGAACAGCTCTGGTGATTGTTGGTGTGTCGCTGGAAGAATAACGCCCCTCCGCAGCAGCGGATGGAGAGACTATGGTCCCCTTCTGAAATCATTTCCAGCCCGGGACTGGAAGTGTCAACATCTCATGCTGAGAGACTCTCCGTGCTTTACTTTTACTCTCTCTGGGATCCACTCAAGGATGAACTGAAACTTTTTGGATTATATATTTGTTTTTTTGATTTTTATTTTTTATTTTTAATTGTTGACGAGGAAGACTTTTTAATCGGATATATGAGAAAACCCACGTGGATTTGTACAATCTTTTTAAACCAGAAGGAATGCATATTTTGTTTGTGAAACTAACATTCCTGTTGTYGCTGATAGGAATAACACAAGGTAGGTGACTTTCAGTTACATTAACTTACCTTCTTAACATGTTTCCATAACTTTCTTGTCAGTTTTATCCAGCTTTTATTAACACATTGTGCAGATTTCTTACATTTTCTGCGCGTTTAGTTTTCCACTTGTTGCCATCATCATCAGCTTTTTCTACAAACCAACTTTTCTTTGCTCTGGCAGCTGCAGCAAACACTTTTTTCTCCTCATTAATGTGTAAAGTCTCTGCAGTTTGGATCCTGTGCAGCTTTCTTTTAAATCTAATGTAATTGCAAAAAATGTGTTACTTTCCAAATTGCTCATACTTTTTCTCATGCTGCTTCCAAAAAAAAACTACACTTTAAGGTGGCAAGAGTCACAGGTAGACTTCACATTTGTGTAGTAATACCCGAGTAATTTGTTTAATTATCTCAAAATATTTATAATACGTAACTTTTAAAGCGTTTCAGCACAGTATACAATGCTTTAACTTTTGCTTTTGCAGGTCTAAGATGCTCCATGCCTACTGAGTCATGTTTGAACCAGGGGAGGTGTGAAGCCACTCCAGATGGCAATGGAGAGTGCAAGTAAGTTTTAACATCTGCATTCGTCTTCTTAACCGAAAAAATAAAATAAAAAAAAATCACGCCGGATGCCTGCACAGAAAAAGCTGGAATGTGGGATTGTGGAAATGACTCAGAGTTTTTTTTTTTTTTTTGGTGGACATGTGAGGGGTCTGAGAGCTCACACCACTGGTGCTATTTCTGGGAGGCAAATGGTCGAGAGAGAGAGAGAAAGGGAGAGAAGTGAGTGGACCCTGATGAGGACAGGGGTCACTGTTTATGTTTTATTGCCACCACATTTTGCTCTCTCTGGCTCAAAACTCTTGCGGGTCCTAAATCTTGTTTTTCTTTTCTTTCGTGGAGCGACAGCTGGGTTCGCCAGAAGCTCGGCGACCATTGTTCTGCGCTGCGATTAATTCTGTGTGACTAATCTGGGTGAGGCTTCCCAGAGAGACCCTCAAACCCCGTCCTATTACCACTCCCCCTTCTATCTCTTGGGATTGTGTCCTTTCCTCAATAGCCCTCAGTGCTCACTCTCTGATTGCCCAGGACAGATGGCTGAGATGTTTTACCAACAGAAACAGAGACAGTTTTTTTTACACCTGTTTTATAATAAATATCACAGTTCCTGATCATTTTTTTAACCTGTTGCTCTCTTGGCTGTATGTTCACACAAGTACAGTCGTTTTCACCTATTGTTGACGACTGCTGGATGATTGTGCAAGTCAGGTCAAAGCTCTAGGACAGCAACAAGTGGGCAGTCATCTTGGCCCTCCGCCACATCTTAATTTGGCCCGGTCATGTATTCACCCCTCACTCTCTCTCACTCTCACTCACACATGCACGCATGCACGCACGCACACACACAGACACACACACACACACTCACCCCGCCTCCTCATTGGGCCACAAAGCCATCATTGTGCCCCTTACGCTGTCCCACTCCTCAGACGTCTCCAATTATACATGGAGATGATGGGCATCGGATTTGAAAAGGTTTGCGCGGGCACACAATGTTGTGTTGAGCCTTTCTCTCTCATCGCGTGCGTTACAGTGTGGCATTAGATTAGCAGGAAAAAAGTTCAGATGTTAAAGATTGAACAGATTGTCGAAACCTTTATATTGGACCGTTTAGCCTCACTTATTTTAATTCTTTTACACAAATTGTTTTTGTGTAAGTTTTGTCACTCATCACTGTTGTTTCACTATTGTTTGCTGTTTTAGAACATAAAGAGTCATAGGGGTTTGAGGATATTTTTGTTTCCCAGAAACATGCARTRAGAGTTTTATTTTTCTTGGCCTCTCTTTTTACCGAGTTATGCAGAGGATAAACAAACACCTTGAATGTTCACGTCCACCAATAATGCCTATTGACATAATGTCTAGAATGGACTTACTATGAAGACAGGGATAAAGCTGAGTCAGTCCAGATTAGGGAATATATTTTGCAGATTCCAGTGGCACAAAGAATGACCGGAATCAAAGCAGTTCAACGCAGAGCTTATTTCTGCTCAGAGAGATGAGAGATGCCAGGCTGGCTTGATGGTAGGTGAGGAAGGATGCTGCTGAGAGATCACATACCTCATTTGACAGCCAGATGATAGCAGAAAGATGTGCAGAGGTGCTTTGGGGGTTCAAGTTGGCTCTGTAGCAGAGCGATGAAAACATACATCTTGGTAATGACCTGAATGATCTACATTTGACTCAAACTGCACTAAAACAATAAAATGCTGGAAGAGTTAGTAAGTTATATGGTATTTTGTAGAGTTAAGCTTTTGCTCAATGGTATAGGAATGCACCAAACCAAGATCAAACAGAGAGTATTCCTGAACTTATAGTAGCAAAATCTAYGTATTGTGATCAAACTGTTTCAACTTTAGGACATCATCAATGATTGGTGGTAACTGTATATGGTGATTTCTTTTGTTAACATAATCTGGTTGCAGTAAAATAAACAAGGGGATTTTGGGATGAAAAAAATTGGAGATTTTTTTGGGGGRGCCATATCGCCCAGCCCTAACCTTCAGTAATGAAAAAGCTGTATATATCAAAAATACATTTGACTAAATTTGCCTCYGTCGATTTGAGAACCTCCTACCATTTCTGACACTCCCACTTCATCRTGTCTTCACAACAATGCTTCGGGGGAGGGGTGCTCTCTGGGAGCTTGCAAACTTTTTATAAATTCTATTTGTTCAGCTCGGCATGGTTGAAACACCTGTAGTTCCATCTGTGTTGTTTTGCACAATCTGCTTATATTACGACCTTATTGTGAGATTTTTGGCTTCATGTTGAGCATTAGGTATTTAGGACCTGAACCAAAATCACCTTCTTTGGATGTTATCATCCATTAAATGGACRTTATTAGCCGTTATCAGTCCCATAGAATGGCTTCAGGCTGTCCCGACTGTGCCGCCTAGTGGGTTCTCCATCCCATAGAATGGCTTCAGACTGTTAGCTGGTTAGTATGAGGCATAAAGCCACTAAGTTTTTTTTATGCAATCTGGTTAATATGAGGCATAAAGCCACTAAGGTTAATTTTAGAGAAAGTGACATGGGCTACGATAAAGTAGACTGGACTTCGGCGGTAGCAGATTGCTGCATTCCAATATATATGGTACTGGTAACCCACTAGGGGGCACTGTCGGGACAGTCTGAAGCCATACTATGGGACTGATAACCTCTAGTGACGTCCATTTTATGGACTGATAACATCCGAACCRGCTGACCAAAATCCTACACTTAGGACCTGCTTATTTATTTTTTTCAAGTTTAAGCAAACAACGCCTCAGATAACAATCRAAGCCATTAATTCCTCGCTGGTATGTTTTCCTGCTACAGTACAGTATACATCAACCTGAATGAGAGTGAGCTCTTTTGTGTGTGGTTCTGGGCATTCTTCAATGGCACCTCTGTTTGCTCCAGTCAGATGAGTCTATCTTAACTCCCACTCATGCTCTCCACCACCCCCCTCACCTCCTTCTATGCACTTCTATTCAGAGTCAGGAAGCAGCCTCGGAGTGGCCTGAGGGAAGAAAAGGTGCCGTATCTGATCATATCATCACACAACGAGAAGCACATAGTGCAGCGCTTTTATATGGCCGCTGCCGCCAGTGTTGGGTTCCCTTTGGCGAGGTCTGCCTGTTGAGAGGCGGGTTCTGGCTGAAAGAAGGGACTTGGTGGTGGGGAACTTCAGAGACATTTGAGCCTCCCTGTTAGGCATGTGCCAAGACAAATCACATCAACTTTGATCGCAGTCAGTGACAGTCAGCATATGTGTGTGTGTGTGTGTGTGTGTGTGTGTGTGTGTGTGTGTGTGTGTGTGAAACAAAGACGCTTTACGTACTCCAAACCACACTTCCTCTGTTCTTTACTTTTCTTTTCTTCCAGCCAGACCACCTGTCCGTGGATTGTAGCATAACAACGATGAAGGTCATGCACTCRTGTACTGAGCAGCACGCTCTGTAATACCCATGATTACTTGTGGTTTTTGCCCATTCAGCTTCACACAAAAACAGATCAACTTCGTCTGCCAGGTGTGCCTTTTAGCTTTCAGTCACTCTCACTGCCGGGAACAAGCCACTCATAAAATATTTAAAAGAAGGGGTGTGACGTCTTTTTTGCAAAGTTAAGCAGAACGACAGATTGTACAGGCTGATACCAATCAAGGTATTTGAAATATGCAAAACCAGCACATTATCAGCAAACATTAAGATTTGAGTCCAAAACCTTAGACTCATAGTTGAACACCAGGGTGCAGCTGACCATTGGATTTGTGCATATGGACTTAAAGCCTAAAGTCAGTTTGTAGGTTTTTGCAGAGAATGAAGCAATTTTTTGAGTCAGACTGTGGCAGTCTTTGGTGACAATGCCGGTCCAGATGTTGAACTATTGATTTTAGCCACACTCAAAAATTTCACATAGTTCCTTCCATTAATCTTTGATTTGGAGCAGGTAAAAAGGCCACACTGAATATAGGCCTGTCATGATAACAAATTTTACTGGACGATAAATTGTCTCCGAAATTATTGCAATAAATGATAATATTGTTGGAGACCAGTTTAAACAAGTATAATGATATAACAACCCTGTTTACGGAAGTTTTCATTAAAATTTACATAGTGTAAAAAGAAAAAACAACTGTTGGAAATCCCAAGTCGTCAGAAAACTGAAGATGTTCCTCTGGATAAATGCCTGTTCATGGGCTTTCATGCTACAGAGGTTAAGAGGCCATGCACCTGACAAATACCTGACACCAGAATTCACTCCTSTCTATGCTAAGAAATAAAAAAGAGAAACATGAAGAAAACAAAAAAGCAGGCAAAGGAAAAATATTGTCTTCATTTAAATTTATCTTCCTCAGTTTAATTTATCATACGATTAATTGATTTATTGTTTATTGTGACAGGCCTAACTGAATGACAAACTTTCATGTTGTTTTAATTTTAGATAGTAAAGCTATCCAGGAACAATTTTCGGATGTTGATAATGTCAGATTTAATGTTTGGGTAGATGGTATCTCAGCAAGAAGGTGGCCAAGATCGAATCCTTGCCGGGGACTTTTCTGGTTAGAGTTTGCATGTTCTCTCCATGCATGCGTGGGTTTTCTCCAGGTCCTCTGGTTTCCTCCTACAGACCAAAAACATGACTGTTAGGCTAATTGGTAAGTTTAAATTGTCCCCAAGTGTGAGTAAGTGAGTGAATGGTTGTTTGTCTCGTTTGTCTTTATGTGTCCCTGTGTTAGACTTGTGACCTGTCCAGGGTGTACCCCATCCCACTGTGATCGCTAGATATGGGTACCAGTGACTCCCATGACCCTGAAAGGAGGAAGCGAGTTAAGATAATGTATAGATAGATAAACCCATAAAATACCAATCTTTACGTGTCCCTTTCATAGACTTATAGCCTGTCCAGGTTGTGCCCTACCTCTCGCACAATGACTGCTGGAGATAGGCACCATTTCCCCTCCACTACCCTGCATGGAAAAGTGTCATGTCATGTCAAATTTATTTACATAGCACATTAAAAGCAAGTATAAAACTGCACCAAAGTGCTGCACAGAGAGAACAACAATAATAAAAACAGAGTATCAAACACTACTTCAATTAAAAGCCAAAGAATAAAAATGAGTTTTAAGAAGCGATTTAAAAGTGTGTAAAAAATGGATGGATATACCATTATAGAGCCAAAATGTATCCATTGATCGACGTTACACACACTGGACAGTAAACACATGTTGGTAAGGTATAAAGATGTAAAAAGAGCCATTTGTTGCCAATAGGATGTAATGATGAGACTTTTTATGCTCTGGCTCAAAGTTGAAACATTCATTAACAACCTGAGGGTCCAGTGTCAGCTACACCTTCAGACACCCGGAAAGCCTTTAAGAGGTTCCCAGCCTCATAAAGCAAGTTGTGGCAGAAGTCATTAGAGCCGCTCTGACTCTCGAGGAACAATCACTCACACACTAAGTGTTTGGTCTCTGGGGGGAGCTTGTTCCTTCCCATGGGCCAAGTCCATAATGCTCCCAAATACACAGGGTCTAATGAAGTCTGCCAGATGTGGGCCAGTCAGGTCAGCTCTCCTGTACAATTACAGAGGAAGGAAATGAGTGATGAACATAAGAAGAGGGCAAGAGCTTGATGAGTCTCCTCGTAATTTTTCTAGCAAATTGGGATGCTGTGGTAACTTTGGCTTCAACACCACAACAAAAAACAGTTTTGTTTTTTTGTGCAAAATATTCTACTGAATACTTAATTTATTTCGCTAAATRTAAATAGAGTGATAGAAGCTAAATTTGAATATGCATTTGCAATGTGGGTTTTCTCCTCCCGTGGTGTTAGAGTTGACGCTGTGSTTGGCCACTAAACATGCTGGGAAAGCACAAGAGAGGGCAAGAAAGAGGGAGGAAAGGAGGAACGAGAGGCCCCCCTCTCCCCTTGGGCAAAGCTTTTAAAACAGATCAGACAAGACTAAAAAGGACTTAGCTGAGGCACAGAAGCAAACAGCCAGGAAATGAGAAGTAGTGGAGGTGAGGAGACAGGAGGGACAAGTAGAGGGGAAGTCAGATATACAAACACGCTCCACTAACCCATTTTAATTTGTGGCTGAAATCACCTAAAAAGAGACCACTGACAGAAAAAACACGGTTATGTGGAAGAAAACAAAGGTAGACAGTAAAGTAACTTGCATGGTTGCCATTGTGAGAAATGTGTTAAAATGTGTACCAGAAAAACAATTACTTTTTAAAGGGTGCTTTTATTTATGAGCTTATTTTTATGTTAACTCCTCAAATGGAGCCATGAGAGCAATAGTCTTTTCCAAAAGTGCCCATTGGCTAGTGGTGAGACTGTTGGAAATCTTGGGCTGCTGTTGATTTTTATTTTAAATGCTGTTTTGTATAAAGTACCACAAGGTGATACTTGAGTAAAAGTACAAGTATCTTACCAAAATTACTTTGGTAAAAGTTAAAGTCTCCTTTAGGAATATTTCTTGTGTAAAAGTCTTAAAGTATCTGATATTTTTTGTACTTAAATATTAAAAATAAAAGTGTTGATTTAAAATGAGGAGTTAGATTGTACGTAATGACATTTATTAAGAGGTGACCTCCCTCCAAAAAATGCAGAAATGACTATATTGTAATAAAATAATTAATTTATGTTAAATTTAGGATGAACTAGGCTAGCTGTTTCAGTTTATATACATATATCAAGGCTGCCCAAACCTTTTCCCCAAAACGAAAATCTATCTGCGGCCAAATGCCATAATATAATTCATGAAATACAAATACTTCTTAAGTACAGTCCTTTTATTTTAATGATTATGTACTTCTGGAGTGTGACATTATTTGTTTGTGTACAAACTAATGCAGTATCAGAATTTTATATATTTATATTTTTCATTCAACCACAATTAAATTAACTTGTTCTAGGAGGCACAATTAAATGGATAGTATTTATTTTTTACAATAACAAGCTGGAATGAAAACAAGCAAAAATGAAATAAAAGTAACAATGTTCTACTTCTTGTCTTTTTTTAATGTAAAGAGTAGAAAGTACAGATAATTGTGTAAAAATGTAAGAAGTAGAAGTAAAAAGTAGGCTTAAAAAGGAATTACTCAAGTAAAGTACAGATACCCAAAAATTATACTTAAGTGCAGTAACAAAGTATTTGTACTTAATTACTTTACAATTCTGTTTAAATGTTATATCAAAGTGTTTGTTTGGAAGATTTCATACCTCTTATTGAACAACTCAGCTCAGCATAATTTGTCCCCTTCGTCCGCTATGGAATACCTCACATGGGCCTTTCACAATAAAAAATTTTCTGGACAATAAATTGTCTTAGAAATTATCGTGATAAATGATAATATTATTTGGAGACCAATTTAAACCAGTAAACCCCCACCTCAGCCCAGCTCTTATGAAGCTTACAGAAATGAATGAAATGTATGCATGTAAAAAATGTTACAAACTGACCTGGAGCAGAGATTTGGAAAAGACTACAACAAATGCTACTGAAGCTGTCAAATGGCTAATCTTTCCAAGCCAGCGCAATTTATTCTGTATGTGTCCTCTTCCTCTGGCTTTATAAAATAATCGCGGTCACCCTTACGCTGCTTAGAAAGTATATGGAAGTTTACAAAATTTACGTAGTGTAAAAAAACACCAAAAAACTCTGCCTTGAGGGCACTCTGAGGTGTCGACAGCTGAAAGAAGGTGTTGGAAAACTGAAGACACTCCTAGCTAAGTATTTGTTCATGAAGCTCTAATGCTACAGAGTTACCGTACGCCAGACAAATATCTGAAGCCAGAGTTCCCTCTTCCTTACGTTAAGCAGGCAAATGAAAATTATCAAGCACATTTTATATTATTGACTACATTATTATTATTGACTTGATTTGAATTTATTGTGCGATTAATTGTGCGATTGACATTTTTGCTTATTCAAGCCTACCCCACACAGCTTTTTCTTCTTTTAATGGTGTTTATTTGACAGCTAGCAAACAACTGTGGTGTATTATTCCCATCAATTTGTAAGGAGTGTGGATWAAGACAATCCAATCCAAAGAAATACCTCCACACTGCTGAGGTGTCTCCTCCTTTACCTCCTCAATATTTAACTGAGAGGAAAACGTCTTACTCTCATGAAGGAGTATTGGGTATTGCTATTTCGTTGCGTCCCTATTTTTTACAGTGTTTTTAGATCAACAAAAAACTTCTTTGCCCCTTCTTTTACTAAATTAAGTTAATGAAATGCTCTTGAAATGGCCTCATGTGTAACGRCATCACTGTCAAATTAAAATAGAATCCACAAGTACTGTATTTATTCATGTATAATATGATCTCGAGTATAATATGATCATAATTATTTGAGATTAAAAAGCACAAAAAAATCTAATCATCAATAGCCTGTGTATAATACTACCCACCACATGGATGATTTTTAGGTTAAATTTCTAGTATTATACATGAAAAACTTCTAGTATTATACAGGAATAAATACAGTAAGTAATTGTTTTGCATTTTCGACTGTAAAATAATGTAATGACGAATATTCATAATGTTATTGACGGAGTAGAACCAGACAGAGATTTTGTGTCTCATAGAGCTTTACATGGCTCAATAATTGAATAAATGGACAACCTAATTCACTAAGCTTCTTAAAAAGCATTGAGAGCGATCCCCGTGCAGCTGTCTGAATCTGTGTTACCCACTCTGGACTTTTATTTGTGTACAGTTCACACATGTGTAGCCCACATAGTGCACGTCTCCATCTGTTTGTGAACTCAGGAAGGTGGCAGATGGCAGGTTGGTCCAACACTGTAAGGAAAACCCCTTCAGAGTGACGCCTGGCCGAAGGTCAGATGTCACCACAACATCTGCTGCCGGCTCGAGCCACGGACCTGTTGCCACGGGTGAATTTGAAGAGAAGTCGATCCAGAAGTGAGCGCCGAGCAGAACAATAAGTGGTACCGGGCCAGGGATGACAGAAAGGATAATGACAGTATCGGCCTTACCGCAGAGATAATTCCACTGCTGTACTGCAGTTATACGATACCTCCCAAACACCTGATATTTGCTCAGCTTCTGATTTTCGCCCTTCTTTTCATGTCAGCTTTATTTACCTTTCCAGCGGCCCAGTTTACCTGCTGCTGTTGAGATTACCCTGCTCTCCAGGACAGATTTCTCTTGTTGAAGCAGCTGCTTTGCTCTGTTTGCTTTGAACACAGAAAAGTCTCCATAAAGGAGTGACTGAATATCTTTTGTCTCACACACCTATTTTATACATTCAAGACCTTATCAGGGCAGTTGATTCGATGCCTGTAAAAGCCTTTTTTTGTGCCAAATGTGGTTTTGACAGGGTATTGTCAAGTTAAAGAGCAAACTGTTAGCATTCTTTGCTCAGCGTGTGCTACAGTTGACACTGTTAGCACCTCAGCTGGACTGTGTTTGGATAGAGAGTTCGTGTGATTCGAGGCTCTATCTGTTTGTCTTCTAGGCCTTGGTGTGAGACGCTGGGGCAAATACCACTTTTAAATTGTAAAGTGTGGCTGCCAGTGAGCCTCTCTTGAGGTTAAAAATCAGGCCAGGAGACTCCTTTTGAACCGGCTGCCCCATTCTGCCTTTCACCCAACCAAACCTGTTCCACTCTCTTTTCTTTCAGACTCGTTTCTTTGTCCCATTCCTTGTGTGTCTGTTGTGGATTTTGAGCTTTTGCTTTTTTTTATGGCCACAAACATAAAAAAGTAGAAAATCCACTTGGAGCTACTTGGAAGAAAGCTTCAGGGGAGGGAAAAGTGGTCAGTGGAGAGTTATAAAGTTGACCACGGTGTCTCACGAATGAAAAGAGGCGCTCTAGCAGCGGAGTGGGTTGATTTTGGAGGGAAAGGAGGCTCGCAGAGAAGAAGGGGTGGATGCCRGCAACTGTTCAAAGAAAGGAAGTGGAACCAGCAATGAGAAAAAAAAGTAGTGGCGTAGTTTAGGAATGGAGGACGATCCAAAGGTTTTTTTTTTTTGAGGAGGCTGAGAGGAAAACGAGGATAGGAATGAGAGGAAAGAGGAGGTACAACAGCTGAATACGCCTGGCCCGTGGTCAGCTCTGAATGAGGAGGGGGAACAATAGCCTCACTTATCGCTCATCCTTCTTTCTCCTCGTCTTGCTCCTCATTTTTCTGTACAGAAACAGAGGGCGGCCTTTCACTTTTTCACTTTCACTTGGCAAAWTTTTTTTTTATCCAAATCAATGTGTGATCTAAGCCTGAAAATGTTAGAAAAACAGTATTTTTTAAAAGTTTTTTGCAGCTTTACAGAATTTACTTCTGCAGACAGATCTGGTTCAGTCTGTTCCTAAGTTTTTAGGAACCCTTTTTTTTTTTGCAGTGTGAAGTTTCTTCCTGTCTCCTGGCTCTTTTTAGACTCGTAGCAGAATAGGGATGGATGGAGGAAGGAGGCAGAGTGGTGGTGTTAAGGGAGATGGGGGGAGGGTGTGTGTGTGTGTGTGTGTGTGTGTGTGTGTGTGTGTGTGTGTGTGTGNGTGTGTGTGTGTGTGTGTGTGTGTGTGTGTGTGTGTGTGTGCTGGCTGGCCGGGGCAGCAGCTGCTGTCTCCTCATTAACATGCGCACCTGCTCCCTGCGGCCTTTTTCCAGCGAGCTCGTGTGGCGCCTCACGACTCCAGCACCCGCCACCGCTAGGGCTTAGCTGGGCTGGCCTCCGTCTCACCCCATAAACAATCCCACCTACCCCCTCCTCCAAAAAAAAAAAAACAAAAAAAAACACATGCCTTCACTGACCTCCATGGGACAGGGTAGAGATGACTGGAAAAAATGTCAAAGATTTCACATTAATATTCAAAGTCGAGTGACGTTTTTTACTGTGTTAGTTGATTTGTTAGTACACAGAACACAGATTTAAAAAACATATTGCATCGTGGMTAATAATTTGCAACTTTAATAAACAGTATTTTTAAAGTATGTGCATCAAAATGGTCCATGATCTCATTCCAAATCATTTTAGCAAGTTGTATATGTAATTCAGTCTGATAAACGAATAAATAGTACGTCAATCTCACTGATTTTGTCATGACTCCACTGTTAAGTAATCCGCATTAAATTGTAAAAACAATTAACATCAAATCTCAATCGTCCAGTGAGAATCTCATATATTGATATTGGAAATTTCCATGCTTCATCTAAAGCCATTTCCAACAACAGCAGCTTGTGAAGTTATTTRGAGCTTTTTGTTGCATCAGTATAACTAAAATAAAAAAGCTTAGGGAGTGAGGACATTTGGATCCTTTGGTTTTGCAGTTATTGACCTTTTTACTCCTCTGCACGTTTGAGCAAGAAAATAAACTGCATCGCTGCCCTCGATGATGCATTGTTGTGTGACAGAAAAGAGCTGTTTATATAAAAGGTATATATTAAATATTCAGTTTAGTTTTACACTGATGATATGTGGTTATTCTTAGTTGCTGTGCAGCCCTGTAATTAAAGCTGAATGTAATATTTGGTCAGTTCAAATGGATTCTGTTTGTATTTTTTTCCATAAGTGTGTTTGGGAGGACTTTATCTTGTCTAAATTATCCAGAATTCACTGTAGAAATTTTGCAGATTAAAAAGTTGTAACAATTGTTTGGTTCTTAAATGACTTGAGTTACTTTTGCATAAAGTTTGACACACTTGACTTTCTTATTGTTATCAGTGCAAGAGGATAAGGATACACAGCCAAGGTACAACGTTTTGCTCTCATGCTGCTCCGCCACCACTCTCTGCTACTGTTTTTGTAGCAGGCGGCCTAGCATGTGATGTTTTCTTTTCCTCGTCACAGTTCGAAGACTGTGTAATCCCCTGAGAGGGGGACCCTGTCTAAACACACGCCTGTCCCTGCAGAGGCGCCACAGCGCGACCCTCACACACACAAACAAGCTGGACACCCTGGGAACGTTTGGGGACCTGGTCCTGCCAGCCCCTCGGGGCAAACAGACCCGCTGGCTTTGATCAGGTATTTTCGAGTGCCTCTGAGTTTCGATGGTGTGGGAAGGCCAGTTTGTCAGTGGCAAAATGTTTTTAAAGAAAACCAGTGTTTGATAAGTTGTTGTTTAAAAAAATTTGGAGAAATGATTCACGACAGAGGTTTCAGTATAGTCTCCTCTGTTTCATCTCTTGTCTGATGCTGGAGTAAATCCTCTCTGGGGAGGAAAGAGCGAGAGCGCTGAGGTGGTGGCACTGTGCTTTGAAGTTGCCATATTGTTGGCTTGCAGCTCAGACGCTGTAGCAGAAATGCCGCCTTGTCTTCAGGATGGATGAGTGCTGACAAAAGGGTCAAAGTGAGCGCATTTCAGCTCAGAGAGCTGCTGGAGGTTGGCTCTCTACCAGATCATGTGAGATTTCATGATACTGCATGAGATCCCACAATTCCAACTCTGTCATTTCTAAAGACCAGATAATCTTTCAAAACATTTCTAAAGTGCAATTTTAGATTGGGCCGCTGAGATGTGAGCGTTTCATTGGAAAGTTTAGCTGAATGACAATAGCATGCATGCAACTGTGCAAAGTTTCTGTATCATCTTTCTGTGTGTGTGTGTGTGTGTGTGTGTGTGTGTGTGTGTGTGTGTGTGTGTGTGTGTGTGGTTACTCATGCTGGCTTTAGGTGTGTGTGGCCCTTTTGTCGAGCCGTGTGCGTCCTCAGGGGACGAGCCCTCAGCTCCGCTCATTGTAATTGTAAATGTGTGAATCTGTGATCTGAGGCGCCTCTCTCTGCAGGCATTTGTTCGCTGGGGTCCGACCAGCATTTATGACTCAAACACAACCTGTGAGAAACATCCCAGGAGTTTTGCCCCCCCACCAACCCCCGTTTGTTTGGATCACTCCGTTTTACAACCTCCAACACATTGTTCACAGGGGGTGAAGGGAGGTGGGGTGGGGGGTAACGGAGACGGATGTGCCTTTTAAAGCATAGTTTCTCATGGCCGTGTTTTAAAAGCTGCAACCCTTTTCGCGAAAGTAGCTGATTTATAAGCACAGTTGTACACAAAGGAGGAATCTTTTTGTTATTATCTGGTTAATGCTTGACTGGATGGATATTGATAGTGTTTGGAAAATCCTTTTGATCAGTCAAACTCTTTTTATGCTAATTTAAACAAGATCATTTAAAGAAGGCTTATTAGCTGAACAAAAGGTTAAAAATGGTCCTTCATAACTGCATATTTTTAAGGACTTTTTATATTTTCTCAATTTTAGGAATGTTCTACAACTCCTTGGAGGCGTATTTTGTAAAATCTACTTTTTTGAGCTTTATACTATAATACCATTCCCTCATGAGAAAGAAAGAAAGAAAGAAAGAAAGAAAGAAAGAAAGAAAGAAAGAAAGAAAGAAAGAAAGAAAGAAAGAAAGAAAGAAAGAGAAAAAATAAAAAATATCTAGAGTATTGCTTTGACTCTGTCATGCATGTTTGAAAAATCCTTGACTCTTATGTGGGAGCTATGTGGAGCTGCCTAAACTCTTGCTTGTACAAAGCACCACCTATTTTTACAAAGCTCCTCCCYGTAGCTCAACTAAGCTCCTGCCCCACCTAGCACCCCTCCCAACTGAAGCATTTTTGTGAAGACKTGCTGAAGTGGGAGTGTCAGAAACAGTAGGAGGTTCTTAAAGAGACAGAGGCCAATTTCAAGGTGTTTAGATAGACCATGATGCAAAGTCTAAGTTATTTTTGATGTATACAGTGTTTTCCTAACAACTGAAGGTAACATAGTTATTTGATTGTGGTGGAACTGAACTATGCGCCTGGAAAATACATAATTCTCCCCCCAAAAGAAGTTTATTTCATATAAACCTATACAATTCAAACCAAGTTAGGTTTAATGCTTTTACTGTGTGTGTAAACATGAGCAAATGTGTTCTGCTAATATCTTGCTTCCTGTTCACTATTAGGTATTTGGATTGTGCTTAAATACTTGTTGTCTTGATATAAATAGAAAGAAGCCATTAAGAAGCTTCATCTGCCAAACTAAGCTGCTTCCTCAGCATACCTTCTGCATCATGTCCTTCCTTCTCTGGACATTAGCTGCTCTGCTGCCTCCTCCCTCAAAGTTAAACCATGAGAGTGAATCACCCGATAAAATGATCATGTTTTAACAACAATTAATGGCACAGTCAATAGCTTGTTGACTAATCGTTCTGCTGAGACTCGTCTTAAAGTTAGGTGGTTTCAACATTAAAACTCAGACAGTTAAACACTGCAGAATAATGTGTTGACATTTGAGCAGTAATGTTAAAGGAAAACTTGTGTGATAAAATTTTTAGATAACAATTTTAGATGTCCATAATGTCTGTTTCTCTGACCTTTCTAATCTTGAATCCATATTGTTGTGCAGTTTAAACGTTTTCACTGACCACCCATCTTGCTTTGTCCAGGTGCCAGGATGGATTTGTAGGAAGCAGGTGCCAGTTTCATGACCCGTGCAACAACTTGCCATGCATGAATGGCGGCACTTGTCGTGCTGTCTCCAAGGGGAACACAGTGGACTTTAACTGCACCTGCAGAGTGGGCTACACTGACCGCCGCTGCATGACGCCTTACAACATTGCCTGCCTCAGCTCACCRTGTCGAAACGGGGGCACCTGTGAGCCGGAGGGTCTCCAGACGTACAAGTGCCGCTGCCCACCTGGATGGTCAGGTAACGGGACAATGATTTATCTGGCTTATTATTTTTTTTATAAAGAGTCACTCTGAAGTTGTTAGACACTAATTTTGATTACTTTAAGATTGGAAATAAGAAGACGATTGACCTGTCTGTGCCCTCAGGTAAAGACTGCACAAAAGCTGACCCATGTGCCTCAAATCCGTGTGCCAACGGCGGGCACTGCTCTTCGTTAGGGTCCAGATTCGTTTGCACATGCACGCCCTTCTATTTTGGACAAACCTGCAAACAGGACGTCAACGAGTGCGGCAAGAGCCCTCAGCTCTGTAAAAACGGTGGCTCATGTATCAACGAGGTCGGCAGCTACCGATGTCAGTGCCCACCAGAGTACACGGGGAAGCACTGCGACAGCCGTTACCTTCCCTGCAACCCGTCGCCCTGCATGAACGGAGGAACCTGCATCCAGAAAGGAGAGACCAACTACGAATGCTCTTGTGTGCCAGGTAACATAAATGTTATTATACTGAAAATCATGCTTGAGGGGTCATTTCAAGTGTTGGTTATAAGGGCTCAATATCCAACCCAATGTCACTCCCAAGTCGTCACATAATGACACTTTTCCAAGGTTCCCTCTGCGTCTGATTTTGACACGTCGGGTACCCCACTCACATCAGTGACCAGATGAGGCAGAAACCATTGTCATAATTTCAGAAAGTGTAGAAAATGCACAAAAAATAACTGTCCCAAAGCCTAAAATTATCTTTATTAGCTCTAGACATCCTGCCCCTGACCCTAGTATCTAAAATTAAACATCAACCCTGATCCCTAAAATTAACCATTTTTAGAAAGTGTAGGAAATTCACGTCAACTACATGTCCCAAACCCTAAAATTACCTAGTATTTGCCCCAGACGTCCTATCCCTCAACCTACTACCTAAAATTAACCATGAACCCTGATCCCTAATATTAACCAYGGACCCCAACTCAAAGACCCCTATATTTTGCGTCCCAACGCTTCAAAACCAGACGCTGAGGGAACACGGAAATGCCTGGTGTGTCAATAACTGATGCGACGGGGGTACCCGACGTGTCAAAATAAGACGCAGAGGGAACCTTGGAAAAGCGTCAATAKGTGAGGAGTCAGTAGTGAGAATGTGTTATAATATCATCTTCAGTATATTTTTCACCTCTATTTATGCTTTTTATTGAATCAGAGCAGGAGAGTCAAAGTTAGATAAAACATTAGAGGCCTTCAGATGTGAGACAAAGGTGCTGTTATCAGTAATAATTCTAATAAAGATCTTGCAGGATTATTTGATTTCTAAACCAGCATCCTTGCTGGTGGAGCAATGATGTCATTTAAGGCTCGGCTTTTCCTGCTTATGTTGTGTTCCCTGTGTGTGTACAGACGTGTGTGTTTGTGCTTTGGTGTGTATTGTGTGTGAACAAAGTGGAGCAGGAAGGCATCGGGGGCTTATCGTAAGGAAATGGTTAAAGGACAACATCCGTTTCACATGGTGGACCGAAGGAAAGCTTCTGAAACTAAAGTCCTTCTTAACACCCTGTCGCGCCAAACTGCCAAACTTTTTCCTTGTTTGTTTGTTTCTGATGTTTTTTCTGTTGACTTTAGTTATACATTCATATTCCTATTTTAAAACACGTAAAAGTGACTTTCTAGGTTTTTAGTGTGTTTTACTGTTTATTTTGTATCCTCCTAGCCAGTGGAGCACGCTCCTCATGTTCTAACTCTTCTAATGTAAAATCTTCTGATTTAGAACACTAACAAAAAAGCAATTCTTAGTCTGTAAAAAAAACACTGAGCATCTCTGCTTTAATTGAAATAATAAGAGGATTAAAAACAGCTATTTTAGTTAAAAATCATTTTCAATATGATGTTTCAGATCTTGACCTCAACCATGAGGTTTTTCAGGAATATAAGTTTGTGAGAAATGACAGTTATGAATTGTACTGGTTTTGCTTTGCCTGTTATGTAACCCAACACACCACTTGTACAGTCCATTGGTTGATTCTTGTGCAACTGTAAAGCAGTGTGGGTGTTTTTTTCATGGCAGGGTTGCCACAGACCTCAGTAGGGTACAGCTGCCTTCTGTCATGGGAAGGAAAAGTCAGTTGACCACATTTAACTGAACCGACTGTGTGGATACATGAAAAAAAAGTCTTAGTAAAGCACAGGGAGTTAAATAAGTAGGAGCATCTTACTTATGTAAGGTTTCTTGTCGTTTGTAGGATTTACAGGAAAAAACTGCAACTACAACATTGATGACTGTCCGGGTCACGAGTGCCAGAATGGCGGCACGTGTGTGGATGGAGTCAACACCTACAACTGCCAGTGTAAACCAGAATTTACAGGTTCGCACAACACAAATTTCAATTATTAGCACTTTTAATTATTATTTTTCAAATACATAATAGTGTTTTGTCAGCAGTGCAGTTGGTGGAACAATAATCGTTGCTCCTCCACAGGTCAGCACTGCATGGACGATGTCGACGAGTGCCAGCTTATGCCCAACGCGTGCCAAAATGGCGGCACGTGCCACAACACATACGGCAGCTACCAGTGCGTGTGCGTGAACGGCTGGACCGGGGACGACTGCGGCGAAAACATCGACGACTGTCCCAGCGCCGCCTGCCACCAGGGGTCCACCTGTCACGACCGCATTGCATCTTTTTACTGCGAGTGTCCTCACGGCCGCACAGGTGGGTACTCGGTTTAGTGTTGATGGTTACGTTCACACTGCAGGCAAATGCGACCCAAATCAGATTTTTTTTGCCCTATGCGACACATATCTGATTTTTTATAACAGTCTGAATGTGACAAATACGATTTTTTTCAGTATGTGGTACTGAATCGGATACATATCTCGTTTTTCAAAGTGACTGCGGCGTGAACAGTAATGTCACATTCCATCTGACTTTTTCATCGGTGAGTTGGGGGTGAAGGATCGATAAGACACTAACCTCGAGTCACGCTGTTTAAATCTGTAGCTCCATGTGTTTACAGCTCCAAAACAGAACTCCAGTTGCTTCGTCTTTTAACTTTAATTTTCCATGTAGATAGTAACGTCCAGCCTCGGCCGCGGAGCGTTATCAATCCTAAAGTTACTCAATTGATACTTTATTTTCAGCTCGTTGCTTCGTTCCAACAATAAAATGCTTCACTGGAGCATCCTGGTCAGAGGCAGGTTCAGATATAAACACTGAACTAAACAAGCATGTCAGATAATTATTTATTCAGCTCTGAATGAATAACAACTTTAGATTCTACATACTAAAAGTAGCATCCGTCCCAGTGCCGTGTAGAGTTCACACTGGAGTTTGATGGAGGTTGGATTTAAATTGAATGTGAATGTGGTTTAAAAAATAAAATTAAAAAAATAAATAAATGTAATGTGAACGTTCACGCCAAAAAAATCTGATCTTTTCAAAAAATCTGAATTGAGCATTAAGACCTGCAGTAATGCCTACCTCTTGATTTCTGCCCCAGGTCTGCTCTGCCAGCTGAAGGACGCCTGCATCAGTAACCCGTGTCAGAGAGGCTCCAACTGTGACACCAATCCCGTGACTGGAAATCATTTCTGTAACTGCCCCCAAGGATACGTTGGTCCTTCCTGTGATCAGGATGTTGATGAGTGCTCATTAGGTAAAACAAAAATCACTCTGCATAACTTGCCAACACTTTGTCCAGTTGTAATTCTGAACTTTTGAAGACTTTCTCACTGTTCGTATCAGTGTACAAATTACAAGCTCATTCTCCCTGTTATTAAGAGTACTTTTGTGCACATAAACATACCCATGATTACAGCAAGTAATTTCCTCTGGGGTATTATTGTAATCACAAAAGTGAGTCCTGCTCTGCCAAACAACAATAAACCACCCAAATTATCTAATCTCAAAGACATTGTAATGACATCACAGATTTTTTTTACAGTAATCTTTTCTAAAGGTAGTTAAATTAAAGCCTTGGGTTGTTTTAACAGGGTCCAACCCGTGTGAGCATGCAGGAAAGTGCATAAACACCAAGGGTTCGTTTCAGTGCAAATGCCAGCAGGGTTACGTGGGGGCACGCTGCGAGGTGGACGTTAACGAGTGCTTGTCGTACCCGTGTCAGAACGAGGCCACCTGCCTGGACCAGATTGGAGAATTCCAGTGTATCTGCATGCCAGGTGAGAAGCTTTATTATAAGAACAAAAGTTATTTTCTCTTTTTATGACACAGTGTCATATTTAATTTTTTAAATTTTTTATTTATTTATAGATTTTATTTCATTCGTTGTTATTAAATATGTCTTTGGCTTTATATAATACTAAAATTGATTTTGCAATTTTAGTTCTTAAGTAGTTAATGTAGGGTTTCCATGTCAGATTTTCATCAATAATAATATAACCCAAAACCCTCACTTCACTAATCCTAGAAATTTCAGTGCCACCAATTGTAAATGAAACATCTACCTTTAATTTTCTTTTAATAAATATCATATAGTTGGTCTTGTCTAAATTAAGTGATAATTTATTTAACATGAACCATTTTTGTATTTTTACAAAATCTGATTGCATCATTGTAAATTTGTGATTTGGATCATTACCTGAACAAAAGAAAATAGTGTCGTCTGCAAAAAAGACACACCTGAAAAACTTTGACACATTTACCTAATCATTACCGTACAAAAGAAACAATTTTGGACCAAGCACAGCGCCCTGTGGGACACYGCAATTACATCAAAAACTGAACGTACGTCATTCATTTGTACAAATTGTTTCGTATTTGCTAAATAATTCGACACCCATTGCAAAGCCATGGTACAGTCAGCGGTAACGCATTGGAATTGCACAATATATAAAACTTTACGTACAACCGATTTAATGTTCTATTAGAAAACTTATAACTTAACTTAAACTTCTGTTTATTTTGAGCTTCTCTAGAAGGTAATTTCTCACCTTTGTGTATTCATATGGGCTTTTTGTTTAATATCTGTCAATTAAAGCAGTATATTGCTGCRGTGGGATTATCTTTCCTACTTTCAATTTTATTTTTTTCCTAACCAATCCATCTCCCTCTCGGTCCTTGCTTACTAATTGGCCAGGCTACGAGGGGAAGTTCTGTCAGATCGATACAGACGAGTGCGCCAGCGGCCCCTGCCTAAACAGCGGCAAGTGTATCGACAAGATCAACGCTTTCCACTGCCAGTGCCCCACAGGTGAGGCTGCCGTACCGCCGCAGAGGGGTTGGGGTGGGATGGGGGGGAGGTAGAGAGTGTGAGGCCAAGGGGGCCACGGAGGTCGATCTCTTTTCCGTCTGTCTCTACCTCGCTCCCTCGCTTCTCCTCTCAAACACAAACACACACAAACACCTCTCCGGACGAGCGCTAATCCCAGCCCTGAGGCAGGCTTACGCAGGCCCGGGCAGCAGTTGAAGAGGAGAGGCAAAAAAGAAAAAAAAATCTATAGGGAAAAGCTTGAGGAAGTTTGAACTTTTTTAACAAGTTTCTGATCCCTTTTGTCAAGTCTGATGATTGAGCAGAAACTTGTGAATCTAAGCAAGGTTCTGACTGAGATAAGGGAGAGGTTAAAACAGAACAAAGAGCTGCTACAGAACTCCTTAAAATTACATTTTATATCTTGGGTATTTGTTTAGCAGTTTTCCTGTAGTGAAGGTATGCAACTAGTGATTATTAGAGAGAAAAAAGGAGAGAAAAATGAAAAGATGTTTTTTTTGTTTTCAGTTCTTTTATTGGGATCGCTGAGGTGGAAATGATTCTTTTTTTTTTTCATTTGGAAATAGAAAAAAGAAAAGTCGGGCGGATCAAAGTCAGCCTTGGTGGAGAGAGGCTGGATTCCTCCTGTTGAGAGAAAAATAAAGGAAGATGAGAAAAAAACACAAAAAGAAAAAACATCTCAACAAGAAGGCTTTAGGATTAGTGGAAAAGAGTGAACAGAAGAGCTTAAAAAAACTGTGTGACACTGAGTGAGGAAGCAGCTCAAAGTGTTGGTGATGAAAGCGTGTATTTTTTTTTCACGTGTGTTTCACGTGTGTGTGTGTGTGTGTGTGTGTGTGTGTGTGTGTGTGTGTGT
>NW_013952805.1:83428-85930 GCF_001266775.1 Austrofundulus limnaeus
GAACAAGAGTCTGAATAGCGCAGTGTCAGAGGTCAAGCTGGCTCTTTTTAGAGGTGGGCAGGCTGTGGTGGGGGCTGGTGAGGATGGGGTAACACCAAGGCAGGAGAATGCACATTGTGATGGAAAAGTTTTTTTTGGTGGTGGTGGTGGTGGTGGGGGGAGGGGGGGTGACGACAAAGAAGGCAATGCGCTCAATTTGGCGCTGCGTTGGAACAGACAGGCCCGCCTTTGTTGGTCAGGAGGCCTCCCAACTTTCACTCTTCCCTCAGCTCTCCCTCCCTCCCCCTCTTTAACCGAACTTGTCCCTCTACTGTCGCCTCCCTCGTTTTTTTCCAAGATTTTCTGAAAAGAAGAGAAAGGGGAAAGAGTGAGCTTGTCGTGTTGCACAAATGTTCATTAATATGCAGATTTGGTAAATAGTTGAGAGCCCTTAGAAGATGGGTCCAGGATTATTAGTGTTACTGGCTCAGAACGATGAGAACAAAGTAGCCATGTTTGTACACACACACACACACACACTTCTTTACACACAATAACGGCCTCTTGTTTTTCAGGCTTCACTGGGAATCTTTGCCAGATAGACATCGACGAGTGTGCCAGTACGCCGTGCAAAAATGGCGCCAAATGCACAGACGGGTCCAACAAATACACCTGCGAGTGCACCGAAGGTAGGAAAGCGTTAACATAAACACATATTACAGAATTAAATGTTTTATCAAAGGAAAAGGACGTCAAACATCTAAGCGAAGGACTCCAATGAAAGTCAACTGTGTTCTTTAGGCTACACTGGAAGGCACTGTGAGACAGACATCAATGAGTGTTACTCCAACCCGTGCCACTACGGCTCCTGCGTCGACGGCCTGGCCTCCTTCAGCTGCCACTGCAAGCCCGGGTTCACCGGGAGGCTGTGTGAGACCAACATCAACGAGTGTCTGAGCCAGCCGTGCAGGAACGGAGGCACCTGTCAGGACAGAGAGAACGCCTACGTCTGCAGCTGCCCCAAGGGAACCACGGGTAAGCAGCACACACCAAATATACAAGCAGGTTGTTCTGAGTGCATTTCTCAAATGCGGGTCCACACTTCATGTAAACAAATCCACTGAAAACCTTGAATCGCAAGCTTTACTTACAGGCTGGCCGACGTCTTTGTTTGTAAACAAACACGGCCGATAAATTTAACATCTGAGTCACTTCGGCTGTTTCTGTAGGTAAACAAACACACTTAGCTGTCATCAAATCACAGATTTGGCTTACAGATTTAAAATTTAAGGATTRATCATCAATATGACAAAAATGTTGWRCAGAGTTTGTTTTTTTATTCTGGTCTTCATGGCAGTGATTAAATTGTTTTTAACTCCAGGAATCAACTGTGAAATCAACATCGACGACTGTAAGAGCAATCCCTGTGACTACGGGGCCTGCATTGACAAGATCAATGGCTACGAGTGTGCTTGTGAACCCGGCTACACTGGTAAGGAAAAAGAAGTATAATTTTTAATTATGCTGAATATTTATGGCATTGCCAAGTCTTAAAGTGTGTGTTTGTTACTTTATTTGTTTATTAGGGTTGCAACAATACATGTATCTTTATCAAACCGTTCAATACAGTGCTTWAGGTTCACTATGCACTRCGTATGGAACAACACAGATTTTTAAAWWTTTTTWWATCAACTTGTCTTCTGAAAATGCGCTGTGTTGAAGRCTCACTGGATCTRTGTTCKATTACTCCACCCAGGCTGCACTGTCGAACCCAGATCCACTGAGAAACTTGCTGTTTCAGCAATGTTYACTTTAAAAACTGATATTCATAATTAATTTCAATAAATTAYAAGTTAAGAAGRGCATGGGAAATTTTCCTTTTTGGTACTGAAAAAARTATTGAACMATGAGACTAAAGTATCGAGCCRAACCAAATAGGGAWTTTTCWGTATCGTTGCACTCCTATTATTTATTTCATTAAAGGATCCCCATTATTGTCCACCATAGGAGAGACTAATCTTCCTGGGGTCCACACTAACAAAACATTATAAAAACAATACAATCTATACAACATAAACTCTTAACTGAAAAATGCAGAAAACACGACTGCAAATTATGACTACATAATATCAAAAACAGAATCATAAATCAGAATTTATAATTCATCTAAATATTTTTTCATTTTGGATAATATATTTTTTTAGATAATTTTTAAATCTGTCATGATTATCAGTAAATGTTATTTCAGAAGGCATCATACTCCAGTATGTGATGTGATGTGTATTGGTATTTAAACAGTGCTTAAAGAGCAGGATGGAAGAGTCATACACAGAGAAGTGTGGTTCTGGTGTAAAACTGGGAGAGGGACAGATGGTGAGCGAGTGAGCACGCTCCTCTGAGGCTCAGCCGGTGTCACTTTTCCTGCTCCACCCTGTCCCCGACCTGCTGCTGTTAGGACACGCAAGCTGCCCTCCGTCACAAATGAGGCACACACACACACACACACACACACACACACACACA
>NW_013952805.1:87011-89162 GCF_001266775.1 Austrofundulus limnaeus
TATTTATTTATTTATTTATTATATTCACATAACTACAAAATAAATAAAAATGTTGTCACAAATCCTTTTGTTACCAACCAGTATCAAACTGAATTTGTCTTAAAGACATAACTTACTGTTATACAATAACTATCAAATCAAGTAAATCATTTTTAGGAATCAAATTACATTTTAAACAGTTATAATCGATTCTTAATCTATTCTTGATTAATTTTACATCGTTACTTTTTATTCCAGGTACGATGTGTAACATTAACATCGATGAATGTGCCATCAACCCCTGCCGCAATGGAGGCACCTGCATCGACGGCATCAACAGCTTCACCTGCGTTTGTCCGGATGGTTACCACGATTCCACCTGCTTCTCTCAAGTCAACGAGTGCCTGAGCAACCCCTGCATCCACGGTCACTGCGAAGACCAGATTAATGGGTACAGCTCTCCAAAAATGTGGCCTAACACCGAAWGGCTGAGCTTAAAAGCATGTTTTACATTCATTTCCAACAAACACGTTTTGACTGATGTTACAACTGCTTTCCTGCCAGCTATAATTGCCTTTGTGATTCTGGCTGGAGTGGCAAAAACTGCGACATCAACAACAATGAGTGTGAATCCAACCCGTGCATGAATGGAGGCACCTGCAAGGACATGACCAGCGGATACGTTTGCACCTGTCGCATGGGCTTCACTGGTCAGTCTCTGTTTTGTGAGTCGTTGACCTCGGTCTGAACTGRTGTTTGTGTAATTTATTGTCCGCTCTGACCTCAGGGCCGAACTGCCAGACAAACATCAACGAGTGCGCCTCCAACCCCTGCCTCAACCAGGGGACCTGCATCGATGATGTCGCTGGGTACAAGTGCAACTGCATCCTGCCTTACACGGGTATGAAAATATTGTTGAAGATGTTTGATAACAGATTCCCGTGTTAGCCTGGTCTTCTGGAATTTCCTTACTGGAGGCTATTTTCCAGAGTTCGTGCTCTTAAAGCTATTGAGAAAAGAGGAAAAATGTGCTGCTGATGAAGTAACCGTCAAGCAAAGTTCAGTCATAAGACTTCCTCAGGGCTCAGAGACACCAAACCTCCTCTGCTCTACTGTGATACAAAAGCGTCCCGGACAAGAACTAGGAAATGTGTTCAGCTCATCTTGTTTATTTTCTTTCACCAGACAGATAATGGCGGAAAGGCCAAGTATAGGTTTCTTGTACTTTTCTTGTATTTGTTGGAAGCATCTACGGGACTTTAAATAAGAAAAAGCCTTGGGYTGGTGTTGGGGTGGGAACGTGGTGCCTGACACATTTCCTGTTTGCCTGCTTCCTGTCTCACAGAACAGCAAATGGCTTCACAATGGCCGGAAGCTGGAGTTGGCTTCCTGTACGAGCTGCGTATTGTGGAAACAGATAGACTTATCTCCMCAGGCTTCTAATACTGACAGAGCCTAGATAAAACCCTCTGAAAGCACTGATTGAAAGATGACTCTGTGTCCATTTGGTTTGGGTTATCTCCAAGTTCTTAAGTCAAGTATGAGGTCACACAGTGAAGTAAATGGTAAAAGATCTTGGTTTATTGTGTGTTTATGTGTRTGATGCAGGAGAAAACTGTGAAATCTTGATGGACCCCTGCAGCTCCAAACCCTGCAAGCATGGAGGAGTATGTGAGGAGTCAGAGGACTATCTGAGCTTCTCCTGTGTCTGTCCTGAAGGGTGGCAGGGTGAGCGTTTATTCATGTATGCCTGTGTAAATATAAGCAGAAAGGTTCTTGCTGCRTGTTCCAAAGATTTAATGATACATAGACACTATACACCACATGAAACCTCTATCAAACCCTTTTTTGGTTATTATTGCAAAACAGTTTAATTTACCAAAGATTTGACCAGAGATGGGTAGAGTACCCAAAAGTTGTACTCAAATAAAAGTATCACTGCTTCACCATATTTCTCAAGTATTAGTACAAATTAGCCGTTCAAGAAATGACTCATACAGTATAAGGGTAAAACGTATTTTGTAAAAAAGGCTACTTGAATACTGAGTAACTGATCATAACATCTAATTTAACATTTTAAAATGATGTCACAAATACTGACAAAAATAGAAACTTATGTGAAAATTCTGGTGTTTGTAAAGACTAAGTTGAAGAAAATTAATACAAATAAAT
>NW_013952805.1:89951-94440 GCF_001266775.1 Austrofundulus limnaeus
TGCTCAAGTAAATGTAACTAGTTACTAGCCACCTCTGGATTTGACATTTACTTTCTGTTTGTCTATAGGCCAAACATGTGAGGTGGACATTAAAGAGTGTGTGAAGAATCCGTGTCTGAATGGAGCAACGTGCCAGAACACGTTAGGCAGCTACCGCTGTGACTGCAAGCCGGGCTTCACAGGACGCAACTGTGAGACCAACGTTGACGACTGCAAGCCGAGTACGTTTTATTTTCTGGATTATAGCGTAGACACAAAACTGAGAGGACACAGCTGAGTGTGAAACTCCCCTCTCACAGACCCCTGCAGCAACGGAGGCCTTTGTAAGGACGAAGTGAACAGCTTCCTGTGCACCTGCCTGCCTGGCTTCCGGGGTCCAAAGTGTGAGGAGGACATCAACGAGTGCGAGAGCAACCCGTGTCGGAACGGAGCCAACTGCACAGACTGCGTTAACAGCTACACCTGCACCTGCCCGCCCGGTTTCAGTGGGATCCACTGTGAAAATAACACTCCTGACTGCACAGAAAGGTACAAAGCTCACACAGAGTCAATTAGAGACAAGGATTATTCTTTCCAACATTAAAGATTTGACTTTAATTGGACAGCTGAGGAGTAAAGAAATGTGATCTGATCAACAGGTTCACTTTGAGTCTCCCTATAAATTTCATTTTCTTGTCCACTGCTGCCCCCTGTGGTGGAGTATGGATTAACAGCAACAAATCTTGTATTTCAGCTGTCCTATAATCAATTAGAAGAAAGTGAGCTTGGATAATGACTTCATGTGTGACTGAGGAGTTGAAATAAAAAGTAGTTTCCTTTGCGTGGTTGCTGCCGTGTGTGAGAAGTTTGATCACGAAGCAGGGCATTCCTGTAAAAACAGAAGTGTTTATTCTTCGAGAACTCTCTGTGGATAAATCAGCTTTGAATTTGCCTGCAGCTCAGATAATGTTTCATTGATTTACTCAGTCTTTCCTTAAAAGCTGCAGAATAATTCTAAACCACCTTTGTTTCTTTTTTTTTTTTTCAAATACTTTTTTCCCCCCACAGCTCGTGCTTCAACGGCGGCACCTGTGTGGACGGGATCAACACCTTCACCTGTTTATGTCCACCAGGCTTCACTGGGAGCTACTGTCAGCATGACATCAAYGAGTGCGACTCCAGACCCTGTCAGAATGGAGGCACCTGCCAGGACAGCTACGGCACCTACAAATGCACCTGTCCGCATGGCTACACTGGACTCAGTTGTCAGGTAGAAGGAGGGAGAGATTGTAYATAGGAATGTAGAGAGCTTGATATATTCCTGTGGGGAAGAGATTTGTAAATAAAGTATAGTGAAAGATTTTCAAAGTTTAAAACTGACRAAAACAAAAACCATTGCATTCATCTCCTAGATAGGGTAAACATTTTGACAGTGGTGGGCACAGTTCCCCTAAAGCACTAATAGGGGAACTAATTTCTTGATTAGTGCTTTAGGGCTTTTGCTATTTTTTTAATTAATTAGTGGATTAGCACATGCTAAATTTATAGGCTAAATTTAGAAGCACTAACTGAGGTCTTTAAATGTAATTGCTCAACATTATTGTTCACAGTTGAGGGTGAAAGCTGTCATACATTTTGCTCATATGCGTGTCACTTATCTACAAAGTCACATGTGTCAAAGTCAAGGCTTGCAGGCCAAAGTTGGCCTGCGGGTGACTCCCATTTGGCCCACCAAGGGCACAAAGTAACAACATTCTGCACACAGTAAATATGTTAACTGAAGAATGTTTCATCAACTAGATTATTTTAGTGCTTTAGAATTAACTTTTGCTAAAATTTTCAGTACGTTAGTGCTTTAGAATTAGAGGACCGAAATATTTGAGTCAGTGCTTTAGGTTTAGTTCAACTAATATTACGTTAGTGCTTTAGAATTAGGGGACCTAAATGTTTGAGTTAGTGCTTTAGGGATAGTTCAACTAATATTACATTAGTGCTTTAGAAAAAGGGGACCTAAATATTTGAGTTAGTGCTTTAGGGTTAGTTCAACTAATATTTAGATTAGTGCTGCCCACCACTGCATTTTGATATACAGCAGGAATGGCTAAAAAGGCATAAAGTTTTCAGAAGTTGTAAGATACTAAACAAATAAAAAACATGGGAAAATAAAAATAAATCTTCATTCACACTAAAATCAAAGTAAGAGTTTTTTAGCTGATGTTCTTACACCTTTGTGTTTCAGAACTTGGTTCATTGGTGCGAAACGTCACCATGTAAAAACGGGGGAACCTGCTGGCAGACAGGAACTACATACAGCTGTGGGTGTAAGACTGGCTGGACGGGCCTTTATTGTGACGTGCCAAGTGTTTCCTGTGAGGTGGCAGCTAAACAGAGAGGTAAGACAGAGATAGCAACTCCTCTGAATTTTGTTTTAAAGGGGACATATCATTCAAAATCCACTTTTTTTAGCTGTTAAATACCTTTTGTCTCTAAGACAAGTTTCTAGGAGGCAGAAAAGTTGAATTTAGTCTCTCCCAGTGCTTCATAGATATCTTTATATTCTGTTTGGGTCATATTTTCAAACTGATCAGTTTTCAGATTTTTTTTATGATGTTTTGTGAACTATTATGCCACAGTATTTGTGACAGAACTGCCAAATAAGGTCCAGACTTACCAAATAAACTGTTCCAACATGTAAGACTGGATGGAAAAGCCTCCCGTTGTTGACATCTTTTAATTAGATAGTCTAAACCCACTTTATCAAACTAGAATGAACCGCTCTGGAAGCTGGAGGTGAGGTGAGGTGTGAAGTGTCTTGTTTGGCTTTAAAGAGGCAGCCTCAAAATGAGTTCATCTGAGACACACTTCAGAAAAAGGGTGAAAGAGGGGCTTGTGGAGGATTTCTGACCAAAGCGTTGCAGTTCCACTTTATATAAACCCCAACTGAATGATTTAAAAGCATAATAAGTCTCCTTTAAATACAAATATTTACATGTCTTTTGTTCATTAGTATTCTAATTTCTTAATTTTTTAGTATGAATTAGTGTTTTAGAAATTTAACTAATCTTCATCTTGCCATCTCTGCCCAGGAGTGGATGTTTCCCAGCTGTGTAAAAACTCGGGTCAGTGCCTGGATGCAGGAAACGTTCACTACTGCCACTGTCAGGTTGGCTACAGTGGGAGCTACTGCGAGGAGCAGGTGGACGAATGTACGCCGAACCCCTGCCAGAATGGAGCCACCTGCACCGACTTCCTGGGTGGATATACCTGCAAGGTAACAACTCTAATCCGAAACCAGATCGGTGCACCCTGTTCTGTGTTGGATTCACTTGTTTATATTCTGCAGATACTTACAACTTAAATCTGTTGRTTTATTTTAGTAACTTGATTTATTTTGCACAAATCCCTAATTTTAATTGTAAATTTACAGTAATCGGTCCTTTAAATCCTAATATTGTGTAAGCTAACATTGTGTGCTTGAAGCAGCACTCAGCAGGGCAGGAATGCAGGACCTTTGTTGGGTGTCCTTTTGGGACCAGGACTTTTTGTTGCATCGGAGTTCAATTAACGCTAGATCCGATTACAATCTGGGCTTTTTGTTGTGCTCCCTAAGCCATTCCTGAGCAGTTGCTCTATGGTGGCTGCATTGTTCTGTTGGTTGGATGTGCCTTGTCTGAAACAATATCTAGGTGGGTGTTACATATCAAAGAAGCGACCTCATGGATGCCAAGGCCTAAAGTTTCCAGCTACGAGGTTTTTTGTAAAGTAACGACTGGTGTTATCCTCCTCAGCTGTCAGTGGTTTAGTGTTGTTTCTATTCTGTCTAATCATACATCGACTCTACTCTCAGCAGAACTCTTATTAAAAAACTATTTATAAATAGAAAACAAACAGCTCAGTTATGTTAATCTCCCCTTGAGTAAAGGATATGCTGGCCTTGGGAAGATGAATTCCAGAAAACAGCCAGGTAAACAAAAACTCTTTGTTTCATGTCAGACATTGATTAAACTTTCCCCACTCTCCTCCTGCTTTCTTCTTCTTTCTTCTTGTGTGTCTTCTTCCCTCGTTCCTCCCTCTGTCYCTGCAGTGCATGCCAGGATACTTGGGGACCAACTGCTCTGTGGAGATCAATGAGTGCTCCTCCCAGCCGTGCCAGAATGGGGGCACCTGCATTGACCTGATCAATACCTACAAATGCTCCTGTCCCAGAGGAACCCAAGGTCAGCAGACCCCACGCACACTCCTCCCACACACCCCTCTGCCTCGGCACCCTCTCCTGCTCGTCTCCACGCTTCATTAATTAGGGCTTAACGGCACCCATGGCATTAAAACTCCTCCTCACAGCTTGCCAACTCTTTCTCTGCTTGTCAAATTTTGCCATTGATTTTTCTCTCAGACATGAGGAGGATTGTGCGTTTTAGGTCAGCTCAAATAAGCAGCTGAGTCGGGTGTATCCCAACAACAGGTTTTTAGAGTGAGTTTAGAAATTAGTTAAATCCGGTTGGGTGGGCGC
>NW_013952805.1:95761-102300 GCF_001266775.1 Austrofundulus limnaeus
TATATATATATATATATATAGTGTGTATGTATATTTATATATATATTTTTTTCATTTACAAGTATCAACATTCTTCTATGTATTTAGGGGGATATCATTAAGAAGGTAAACAGATGAAGCCACTTAAAATACATTTTTACTCATTGGTCAGGTGTGCACTGTGAAATCAACTTTGACGACTGCAACCCGTTCATTGACTCCGTCACCAAAGAGCCCAAGTGTTTCAACAAAGGCAAGTGTGTGGACGGAGTGGGAGGCTACCACTGCCTCTGCCCTGCAGGGTACGTGGGGGAGCGCTGCGAGGGGGACGTCAACGAGTGTCTCTCCAACCCCTGCGACCCACGGGGCACGCACAGCTGCATCCAGCTCACAAACAATTATCGCTGCGAGTGTCGCACCGGATACACAGGTACAGTGAAGTTTAAAGTATTCTGTGAAACTAAAATCATTAAAAATAAATAAAATACATTTAAAATATGTATAAAAATGTGTTGTTAGAAACATATAATGGACAAATTGAGACTGTGATGATAGGGAAACTGTGTATTTGTAGAGGTATACATATATATCAGCTTGTATGTAGGTATGTGTGCACAAATATGTGGGTATGTTTATGTATGTATATAAAAGCGTATTGTATGTATTTATGTGTTCATATGGGTATGTATAATTATGTTTAGCTGAACAAAGAGGTAAGGGACAATAAGCTATGCTTCTACTCACTCATTTTTGATAATGGCAGCTATTTTCCTTGGTTATGATGTTCTATAATTATTGTTTTTCCTTAAATTTTTATTTGATATTGTGAGATGTATGTTATTATGTAATGAGTGAGAAACAAGGTATCATTTGCATATTCAACAAAAGAAAACTTTAGATAATATATAGAAAATATATTTTACCATTTACCATTGTTTTTACCATACATATTATTTGCTATGATGTAATATAAAACTTGTTTGTGTTTTTTCTACAGGTCAGCGCTGTGACACGGTGTTTGACGGCTGTAAGAGTAAACCTTGCCGTAATGGAGGAACTTGTTCTGTGGCCAGTAACACGCCGCATGGCTTCATTTGCAAATGCCCTCCTGTGAGTACACAATAATATCAGCCATATCGCAGGGAAATATGTGACACACATGTTGAGTTTCATTAGGTCAAGTGTGGACCCATATTTCAGAACTGTATCTGGAAAAATACTCGAGTTAAACTCCTTTAAACTGCACATAGTTCAGGATATCTTTTTTTTTTTGCAATGAGTATCTTTTATTTTAAGATATGCATCATCGTTACCAAAATAAAAGCAGAATACTTATTCATATATTTTTCTCTAAAGGGTTTTACCGGATCCACCTGTGAATATGACTCTCATGCCTGCGGCAGCCTTCACTGTCGCAATGGAGGCACTTGCATCTCTGGCCACAACAGTCCAAAGTGCGTGTGTCTGCCGTCGTTCACCGGGCCCGAGTGCCAGTTTCCCGCCAACAGCCCATGCAACTCCAACCCCTGTTACAACGGCGGCACGTGCGAGTACACCTCGGAGGCGCCGTTCTACCACTGCATCTGCCCCACCAACTTCAACGGCCTCCGCTGCCACATCCTGGATTACAGTTTCCGCGGAGGCTTCGGCCAAACCATCCCGCCGCCGACGGACGTGGAGGTCGCCTGCGAGATCCCGCAGTGCGAGAAGCACAAGCACAACAAGTACTGCGACGTGCTCTGTAACAACCACGCGTGCGGCTGGGACAACGGCGACTGCTCACTMAACTTCGAAGACCCGTGGAAGAACTGCTCGTCGGCGCTGCAGTGCTGGAGGTACTTTAACGACGGAAAGTGCGATTCACAGTGCAACAGTGCCGGATGCCTCTACGATGGGTTTGACTGCCAGAACCTGGAAGGACAGTGCAAGTAAGCAGCTTTTTTTTTCTTTGTCTAAATGAAACATTCAATTAAATACGTGGTAGTCGATCAATATTATTGAGCTTTAAGTAGATAAGTCTCAAAGACGTGAACTTTGGAATATTAAAGTGCCTGTGACGTCAAATTTTTATAATACATACGAATGCATTTTTGAAAAGATGTCATTGACAAAATATTGCAAAAGAAATTTCATGTCGCAAAGCTGAACAGTTGTTGAGATTTTTGCCTGTAAACTAACAGGAAGTCATGTCAAAGSGGAATGTCTGAATGTGAACAGAGCAGTGCTACAACAGCCAGCAACACAGACTGTAGAGAAGAATCTGATGTTTCTTAAGATCATTTTGAGTCACTATCAGGGAGAGATGAAGAATAGTTAGAGTTCAAATAATATTGTTTCAATGAACAAAGACCAGAGAGTTTTCTTTGTTAAAGAGTTCCCCTTTGATGTCACTTCCTGTTTCACCTTGACTGAGTCAATTTCAAAAGAAAATATACCAGTTAAAGGACAAAATGGGTAAAATCATGTATATAGTTCTAATTTTCTTAAATATAAAGATGTTTTCTTTGACATTTTGTATTTGAAGAAAATGCATGTCACAGACACTTTTTTATWAGTAGAGCTTTAGGATTTGTGAAATTAGTTTAGTTTTGAATGTTCCAGCAGGAATAAACAGTTTTTAAAGTTCTGACTATCGTTCTTCATGGCACATAGTTTTTTCCTACTTCTTTAAAAAATATAATCTATAAAACAAAACAAAGTTAATGTATAATTAAAAAAAAAATGATTTCTGCTCCTTTCCACTCAGCCCTCTGTATGACCAGTACTGCAAGGACCATTACGCGGACGGCCACTGCGACCAGGGCTGCAACAATGCAGAGTGCGAGTGGGACGGCTTGGACTGCGCCAACAACATGCCTGAGAAACTAGCCGTGGGCCAGTTGGTCCTGGTGGTCCACATCACCCCCGAGCAGCTCCTCAACAACTCCTTCGGGTTCCTGCGTGAGCTGAGCCGCGTCCTCAGAACCAACATGATCTTCAGGCAGGATGCGAAGGGGGAAATGATGGTCTACCCGTATTACGGGAACGAACACGAGCTGAAGAAGTACAATGTCAAGCGCTCTGTGGACTCGTGGTCCGATATTCCTGGCAAGGTGCTGAACGTGGTGAAGAGGAGTCTGTATGACGGGGCTGACGGCAGCAGGAGGAAAAGGAGGGAGCTCGATCATCTGCAGATCAAAGGGTGAGAAAGTTGAAATAGTTCACAGTTCTCTTTTTTTTTTTCTCTGAGTTTATATTTGGTCTGTTTTGGCTTTTTCCACAACTAGCTTTGTAGAATAAAGATTAAAATATTAATAAAACTTAAATGTGTATGTTTTTTTTTCTCTGTACAGCTCCATTGTCCACCTGGAGATGGACAACCGTCAGTGCGTCCAGCAGTCCAGCGAGTGTTTCCAGAGCACCGATGATGCTGCCGCTTTCCTCGGGGCTTTGGAGTCCAGCGGCAAACTGGATGTTCCGTTCACCATCGAAGCTGTTTATAGTGAGTATTCCCTGCAGAAGTTGACTTAGAATCAGCATATGTTGTGAGACATTTTTGGCCAACCATTTTCCCAACATTATTATAAAAGAGCAGAGAGTTAGTATTTACATATTCTTTGCTTTCAGTGTTAAAATGCTGAGAGGGCGTTTTAATTAAAAAAAGCACAAATGTTCACTAAGATTTAAATCGATAGTTGAAAGTAAAGTCAGACTGAACAAGTTTCTGATAGTTCATTAAACATGTTTGAGGCCATTTTTTAACAAATACAACCCAGGAGCAAGTGAACTTGGACATGTTTGTATCAATAGAAACCTAAGAATCTTGGCTAAAAGCTCATGGAAACTCTTTTTACATTCAACAAACACAGTTCAAACATCAAGCAGTTGAATCAGAAAGTGAACAAACTGTACAAAATGGCGTCATTGCAAATCTGTAAATAATTTTTTTTACATTTTTTTAAAGCGAGTCAAAGTAAATACCTAAATATGTTGTAAAGTGTGTTGAAAGTTTTTTTTCCGCTTGATTTTGAGTGAATATGGTCCAACTGAAGTCAAATATAATTTCTCATTATTTTATATAATATACGTAGACAGTATGGTGACAAATAAATGTTTGGATAAATTTTCAAAAGAACAAACATTCAATAACAAGTCTTTTAAGGCAGGTAAGAAAAAATAAATAACTTTTGCAATTAAAAACTTAAGATTTCTTAACATTTATTAATGGTACCATCATGGTCTGTCCTGTGCAGAATGACAAAACACAAACAWATTTCTTTACTAAAACCTCTGTAACTTTGCTCCAGTTAATTTTAGCAGCATGAATCTGTGCACAGGTAATGTCCACAAGTGGATTTATGGTTTCCAAGAGTTTTGACTGATTCATTATGGTTTTAAATAGGTTATAAACTGTCTAATGCAAAAATTATTCAGCTGAGAGTTAAAAAATAAATAAAAAATTATGTTCCACCTCCAATATCGCTAAAACCACAGCAGCTGTTTTATTACTTACACTTCTGATGAAATCTCCCAAGTGTTAGCTTTATTTTGAGTAACACTCAATTACATTTCGGCATGGTATTTTGAGAAAAAACTTGAAGAAAACCCCTTGGGGCTTAAGAGGTTAAAAGTCAAGTCTGTTAAACTGTATATTGTAAAAACAATACAGTTTGTATAAGATAATATTCTTTTTAATAATAATAATAATAATAATAATAATTCCCTTCTATAATTAGATCTCACTCTTCTGTTTGAGTGTCATTTACTTCAGATCAGAACTTGGTAGCTTGAATAAAAAAAACTTTTTTCATGTAGGATGATGGTCAGACGGCTGATGAAAAGAGCATAAAATATAATTTTCTTGTACTTATTGTGCTCAAGTGATAAAATAAAAATAAAACTAAAACAGCTAAGAGCCAAGAGGGGTCTAATGTCAGTCAAACCCACTTCCACAGTTAAATGGTCCAAATGTATGCACCTAAAAACGCCCGTGTTCCTTTACAATTCCACTCAAGCATGTACTCATAACGGCCTCCGGTTGGACCCCCGCCCCAGGACTGTTTGATTGTGAATTTGTTATGCAGCAGTGAACAAATGCAGTTGTGAATCTCATGGCCGAAACAATCAATCTCTTCCTCTGTGTGCAAATCCGATGGCTTCAGGCTCCAAAATAGTTAATTGCTGCAAATCAACGCATCTAGCCCCCCACCCCCCACATCATACGGGCTTCTCCCCTCTTTCTCAAACATGTACACATAATATACGTCTGGTGATAACGCCCTTGCACGCTTGCACGCACACATTCCTTATCCCACAGTGCGAGGGGCTGCTGCAACCTTCACCTCGCTGAATGTAATACCAGGACTTAATGTATCTCTGAGGGTTTAGGTTGGGGGAGTTTATCATTTCAAAATCGTTAGTGGAAAAAAAAAGGAGAAGAGAAAAAATTGATCGGGAGTGTGCTAGAAGTTGGGAGTCTTTGTTATCTTGAAAATCCTAATAAATCCTTCGTCTTTACAGCTTAAAGCGCGTGCAGTAATTTGAAGTTCATTAATCCCCCTCCTTTTTTTCTCTTAAAGAAGAAATGGTAAAGTTGTCTCTTGGTACCCCGAGTTGAAAAGGGAGAGAGGAGGTGRTGATGTTCGTTTTTTTTGCCCCATCCCCTTTTTTTTCTTTTTTTTTTTGATGAAAAGTGTTTAGCAATTCTGATTATTACCGAATGGATAGAAGAAGCTAGCCTGACAAGCGGAGAGGCTCGTCAGTGAGTTTCAGGCACCGGCTGATGCCTGCGGTGGATTTTTTGAGTTGGGGAACCGCGGGGCGAAGAAGAGCCGGACACGCTCTTCTTGAAAAACCCCCAAGCAGATCCTGGATGTCCTGGTCTTTCGCCCCTCAGCCCGTTGTGACCATGTCGTMCCCTCTCCTAACAGGCGGCGTGGAACTCCAGCCTCCTGATGGACTCTACCCAATCTATTTGGTCTTGGGCAGCGTTGGGATACTGTTCTTCCTCGGAGTGGGGATGGTGGCCGCCCGAAAGCGGCGCCACGAGCATGGACGCCTCTGGCTTCCTGAGGGCTTCAAGACCACAGAGACCAACAAGAAGAAGCGACGTGAGCCCGTCGGGGAGGATTCAGTGGGATTAAAGTAAGTTTGTTTATTTGTCTTTAAGGTTTTTTTGTCTACAAGAACCTGTTTCTCTGCAGCRCTGACTAAGAGCTGGTTCTTAAGAGTGAAATGGTTGTAACTGTTGAGAAATRAAAATTTGGATAAGGGAGGTTTTATTTGGATTATTAGTGATAATAACAGGTTTAGATGGACAGTAATTAACTTCACAGGGTGGAGGTGAAGGGTAAAATTTTAATAAYTGGTTTTGTTGTCGCTGCAGGATTCATAATGAGCAGCTGTGATGAGATGAAAACAGATTTTTACTGAAATTTATTTTTTTTCCACAGGCCACTGAAAAACACCTCAGACATTTCCCTCATGGACGACAACCAGAATGAATGGGCAGAGGATGAACCTGCGGATGCAAAACGTTTCAAGGTTCAAGATTTTAATTTAATTTAATTTAATTTTCTCAA
>NW_013952805.1:102439-104692 GCF_001266775.1 Austrofundulus limnaeus
ATATATATGTATATTTGTCTATTTCTGATAAAATAAAAAAATGTTTAAATTGATTTAAGCTCTACCTCTCCTTGCCTAAAATCTTACTGTCTGTGTTTCAGCAGTTTGACGAGCAGGCTGTGCTCGATGTTGACGACCAGACGGATCACCGCCAGTGGACCCAGCAGCACCTGGACGCCGCTGACCTGCGCATCCCCTCCATCGCTCCCACTCCCCCCCAGGGTGAAATTGAAAACGACTGCATGGATGTCAATGTGCGGGGACCAGGTGGGTAATTCTAACATATGAGTTACGGTAATTAATATGCCCATTTTACTGCGGGCATTTATTCTGTTAATCTGTCTTTTTAATACAATGCAGAATAATTAGGTGTYATTTGTATCATTGTGTAGAAAATTGTGCATGGAATCATTGTTTGATCTGCCTAAATTAATGTACAGAAATATTTAATTAAATTAAAATGCAAAATAAATTGTCTATTACTCCTATATGTTTGCGTTTATAAAATCCAGACTTCAAACATGAGGATAATCTTTCTTTTTGAGTTACAAATAAAACAGAAAACTAGAAAATATTCAAGTACTTCTAACGGATGAAAGGACTGAAATGTGTGTTGCTTCAGTTTAATTGAACAGAAGCTTAAAAATGTACGTTTTTAAATGAAAATTTCTGAGCAAGTGTGTTATTTTTTTAGTGTGTGTGTGTGTGTGTGCAGTTGTGCATGAAGGAGTTGCTAAAGCCCCATGTCCTCAGGGTAAAGGATMTTCTTCAAAGCAGCTGGCTGGAAGCCAGGAGCCTGAGGGAAAACACTGATTCCTGATCAGATTAATCATTTGACCAGTAATGGGTCTCTGTTTTTCTTTTCTATTCTGCATTACAAAAACCAATGATGGCATCAAATGCAAAAACCCACTTTTGTACTAAGTGCCATAATCCCTGAAGAACAGCTATGAAAAATCAAAGTAACTGATTTAACAACTTGAGAGCTCACTTTTTTCCTCCATCATGGATCGATGCACTTGAATCGACCAAATCTGTGAGATCTGGGGCTTGCTATCCGTTTGAAGAGGAGAAAACCTATCCAAATCATCTGACTGAGCCGCCTCTCTCAGTTAGATATTACTGCTTCGGTTTTCTGCAGCAGTCAAGCTTTAAGCAAACCCTGCCTCTATCCCCACAGCTTCGCTTTCCCTCTGAGGCACCTCCTGTGCCGGTGCCTTGATCAGAATCCATTATCGAAAGACAGAGCCGTGATGATTCAACCCAGGCAAAAGTGTCAAATCCAAATTCAATTTGTTTGCTGCTTTGTTTTGATCTGCCCAGTGCTTTGAAGTGCAGCCCTTCTTGTCTTTTTGTTGCAGTTACTTGGTCTTTCAAAGTTTTGCTGACCATGCGAGTTCTCTCTTTCCTCCTCTTTAGATGGATTCACACCCCTGATGATTGCGTCMTGCAGTGGAGGAGGATTAGAAACGGGCAACAGCGAGGAGGAGGAGGATGCCTCCGCTAACGTCATCAACGACTTCATTTACCAAGGCGCTAACCTTCACAACCAGACCGACCGTACAGGTGAAACGGCGCTTCACCTGGCTGCGCGCTACGCCCGTTCCGACGCCGCCAAAAGGCTGCTGGAGGCTAGCGCTGACGCTAACATCCAGGACAACATGGGCAGGACGCCGCTGCACGCTGCCGTGGCAGCCGATGCCCAGGGGGTGTTCCAGGTGAGCTTTATTCTACAGGAAACAAYGCTGAAATTGACACTGAAGTAGCTAAAAATGACTAAATATATTTCTTTTTAGATATTGATAAGGAACCGGGCCACAGATTTGGATGCCCGCATGCATGATGGCACCACGCCCCTGATCTTAGCTGCCAGGCTGGCGGTGGAAGGCATGGTGGAGGAGCTRATTAACTGCCATGCTGATGTGAATGCCATTGATGATTTTGGTAAGGTTTCTCTGTGTTCTCTGTTATTAAATGAGCCTTAACGTTCAGTTTTAGTGCTGAGTGGGATTTTTTTTTTACCACATCAAAACCACACTTGTAGCTCTAATAATCCTTTTTTTGTGTGTTTTCAGGTAAATCAGCTCTACACTGGGCTGCAGCTGTAAATAATGTGGAGGCTGCCATCATGCTACTGAAGAATGGTGCCAACAAGGACATGCAGAACAACAAGGCAGGGTTATTATAGTTAACTAAAACTAACTAAATAACGAAAACTGAAATAAAATAAAACATTTTAGTTAACTAAAATAA
>NW_013952805.1:105466-115626 GCF_001266775.1 Austrofundulus limnaeus
GAAATAAAACTAAACTATAATGAAAATCCAAAACTATTATAACCTTGCAACAACGTTCAGAAATAATCTCTTTATTTCCTCTGTGCTCTGTTAAATAATATTCAGSCAACAGTGTTGTCAACATAAAGACGTAAAGATGAAGCAGAGTATTTCTCTTCTTCATGCTTGTTTATTGTCACAGTAACACTGTTGCCCTGATTTCTGCAATAACCCGATCCCATCTGTCTCATTTCAAAATGGCACCCTCAAAAAATCCCAACAGCTGAGAGATTACCTGTATAAATAAAGAAATACAATGAAACTGCTGTTAACACCTTGTCTTCTTTATGTTCACCTCAGGAGGAAACCCCTCTGTTCCTCGCTGCCAGGGAAGGAAGCTATGAGACTGCCAAGGTCTTATTGGACCACTTTGCTAACAGGGAAATAACCGACCACATGGAYCGACTGCCTAGAGACATTGCACAGGAGAGAATGCATCATGACATTGTGCGGCTGATGGACGAGTACAACCTGGTACGAAGTCCCCCCATGCACGGAGGGTCTCTGAGCACTACATTGTCACCCCCTCTCTGCTCACCCAGTGGCTTCCTGGGCAGCATGAAGCAGCCTCCAAGTCAAGGCCAGGGCAAGAAGGCCCGCAAACCTAGCGCCAAGGGGATCGGCTGCAAAGACARCAAAGACATGAAGGTGAAGAAGAAGAACTCTCAGGACGGGAAGGCTGGGAATCTCCTGGACAGCTCTGCGGTTCTGTCGCCGGTAGACTCGCTAGAGTCTCCGCACGGTTACGTTTCCGATGTGGCTTCACCGCCCATGATGACCTCGCCCTTCCAGCAGTCACCTTCGGTGTCTCTCAACCACCTGCAGGGCATGTCCGACCCACACATGGCCGTGAACCACATGGTGATGTCAAACAAGCAGGAGCTGGCTCGAATGCAGTTTGACCCCCTGCCTCCTCGTCTCACCCACCTGCCCGTGTCCGGCTCTGCTGGTCAGGGGGCYATGAATGGCCAGTGCGACTGGCTGTCCAGGATGCACGGCAGCATGAGCCAGCCAGCTCAGTTCAACGCCATGAGAAGCACTCCTGGCAGTAAAGGAGGTCTGCACCAAAGTGGCGGACAGCACGGGTTGATCACGACCTCTCTGCACCCCAACTCCAGCCTGTCTCAGATGATGACCTACCCGGGGCTGCAGAGCACCCGACTGGGCCCTCAGACCCACATGATGCAGCAGCAGGCTCAGCAGCTGCAGCAGATGCAAAACCTCCAGCAGCTCCAGAAGCAGCAGCAGCAGAGYATCCAGCTGCAGCACCAGAACACGAACCCAACCAACAGCCAGAACTTCATCAGYGGGGAGCTCGGTTCTCCAGAGCTCCAGCAGGGCACCGGCAGCTCCAGCATGCCGATCCGTACGATTTTACCACAGGAGACCCAGATTATGCCCTCCACCATCAGCCAGTCAATGCCCAGCACCCAGTTCCTCACCCCGCCCTCCCAGCACTCCCAGCACAACTATTCAGGCCCGATGGACAACACCCCGAACCATCAGGTCCAAGTGCCCGACCACCCCTTTCTGACCCCGTCTCCTGGCTCCCCCGACCAGTGGTCCAGTTCGTCTCCTCATTCCAACATGTCCGACTGGTCCGARGGCATTTCGAGTCCACCGACAAGCATGCAGTCTCAGATCGGACACATATCAGAACAGTTCAAATAAAACGCTGTGTTTTCACATCCAGATGAGCTGCTGTATATATCTATTTTTTTATAAAATGTTTGTTCTTTGAAAAAGTAAAGAARGCGAGCAGAGCTGTAAACAAGAATAGACTTTTATAATCTTTTATACTAACAACGTATGTGCTTCATTCATTCTTTTTATTTATTAATGTCTGTTTATTTATGTGCATCGCTTGCTTGTCGACATGGTTTCAGTTCAGACGCAGGACAGAGGAAGTCCACTAAAGAAACCCTTTTTCTTYGTAGAACTTTGGCAGCATACACACTGGGTATTTATTTCCCTGAKGACATTTTATTTTTCTCTTTCTGTTTATATTTTTGTATAACCTTGTTTATATATTTTTTTTCTTAAAAAGGCCACATTGTTAAGTTTCAGTGTTACGTGGGAAAACATCAGCTGATGACAAACATGCTGTGAATGTTAACAGAATGTGTAAGTTATAGGAATTGCTCTTTTAAATAGCAAGTCATTCTTTGAAACACTCTCTAGAGTTGTATAAAATTATTCAATCAGTGAAGCAGCATTTAGCTGTCTTTTTGGGATTGCATTCGTGCGTTGAGTTGTGAAGGGATCRTGATATGTTGTTCGTCGTATGGCCATCTTGGAGATTGGCAGTTTAAGGCAGGCTTGAGTTTTTGTTAGTCCTGTGGTGTTGGAGACCTGGCCCGTTGGCCACAGTGTTTGTTTGTTGTACAGAGAGAACAGGAAACTTTGGATTCCTTCTCCCTCCGATGAGTTTGAGCCTATGGCTGTGTTCTTCCTTTTGTAAATATGCTTTGCATTTCCTTTGTAAGCAAGATTTTGTTTAAGAAATCTTATGTCTTCAGCATGTGTTGAGTAGGTCTTGCACCAGCCTCAAAATGTAAAACAAAAACAGATTATATATATTTTGTATCTTTTGGGCGTTGAGGAATTAATAAATTTGAAGTGTACACAAATAGATTCAATATATTATTGGGTTACAGTTTGGTATATTAAAAAAACACGTAAATTTCAAGGTTTTATAAATTCATATTTATTTGCAAAAACAAAAACTTATCGAGGCAACCCTTTGTGTGTGTTAAAAATTTGTTTTGTTTAAATAAAAACTGTTGGCTAAGTTCCCAGTTGTGAGATGCACTCTGTTTTGATTTTTCAATATTATGTTTAAATAAATACAAACTTGTTAGGTTGTAGTGACAGTTTTTGCAATATGTTCTTTCAATAAATGTATTTTCTTTTTTTAATTCTGTAAAAAAGTTTCTTGCTATAATAAAGAACACTTGTGTGTCTTAAATTTGAGAGAACTGATTTTTTAATTATAACACACTGAACCTGCCTTCTATAATTCATCTTAGTTTGTCTCCATCTAGTGGTGTAAAATGATAAAAATCATGTATCATAACACAATCACATTGGTTTCTGTAACAATTCTTAATTACAAACAGRGTTGTAAAGTAACTAAGTACAAATACTTTGTTACTGTACTTAAGTAGAATTTTTGGGTATCTGTACTTTACTTGAGTAATTATTTTTCAGCATAGTTTTTACTTTTACTCATTACATTTTTACACAATTATCTGTACTTTCTACTCAATACATTTTTTAAAAAGGTAAGAAGTAGAAAGTCGTCACTCTTATTTTATTCCGAGTTATTACTTAAAAAATACTATCCTGATAAGTTGTGTCTCCTGGATAGAGTGAATTTAATTGTGTTTTGATGAGAAATACCATTCTGACACCATATTAGCTTGTACACAACCCATCACAGCTGCACGCTGTTAGAAAAAAATTTTTTTTTTGAGAAGTCACCTCCCAATAAATGTCATTTTGGAAAATCTAACTGCTCACTTTTACTCAGTACTTTTAATACTTAAGTAGATTTTGTGTCAGAAATTTACTTTTGATATTTAAGTACAAAAAATATCAGATACTTTAAGACTTTTACTCAAGTAATATTTTTAGAGAAGACTTTAACTTTTACCAAAGTATTTTTATGATAAGATACTTGTACTTTTACTCAAGTATCATTTTGAGGTACTTTATACAACACTGATTACAAACATTTTTATTCAGTGCGATGCAAACTTGAATGATTTTCTGAAATTGGCTGAAGATGCAGAAACTTGAGTTGGTAAATTTAAAACAAGAGCAACAGCTAAAAGTGACAAAAAGTAGCTAAAAGAATGAGGTATAATGTTTCAATAGTCAAAGAGAACGTTGTTTTTGAAGGATTTGAAGAGTATTTATATAAGGAATTTTGTTGTAAATRAAGTCTAATGTTTTTGAAAGCATTAACGCAACACAAAAGTTGCCTCACTCATCTCCCAAAGCAATGAGCTTTTAAAAATGAGCACAACAACAGTACAAATGATGAATCAGCCTTCTTTAACTCGTTTGGCCGGTTTAGAAGCGCTGTAGTTCCAAACAGAGCAGAAACAACTCCAACTCCCACAATGCCCCGCGCGCGGTAGTTCAGAGTTCAAAACACTGCGGTAAAAGATAGGATATTCACTGGTTGCCCTGTGTGCTAAACGGCAAAACCAAACAAGTTAAGGAGCAGAGAACGCGTTACTCGGTCGCCACCCACCGCATCGACAGCCGGCCCGGGAACCCGAAAATGGCCCTCAGCTAATCGSTGCCTTTTCTTTCTCTCCCTTGCCGGAACCACAAACGACGGTTACCTGGCGGTGCTAACGTTAGCACGCTAGCTCGCCCAGTCGAGCACATAGCGACCGCCGCTCGCCCGCTAACGTCACCGGACCGGTACTGTCGACACAGACTGCAGCTATGTTCGTGCAGGAGGAGAAAATATTTGCCGGCAAAGTGTTAAAGATACACGTCTGCACCGTGGACGGCGCGGAGTGGCTGGAGGAGGTCACGGAAGACACCACTGTTGAGAAACTGAAGGAGAGGTGCTTGAAACATGTAGGTTGTTGTTTGTGACTTTTTACATTATTTTTGTCCCGTCCTGTCACTCGCGTACCTGAGGCGTTTGCTGCCTGTCATGTCCTCTGTTTAAACTGTCGCTGGCTTCGTATTTATAGTAACTGGGTAGAATTTGCTATTTATAATTTAGCAGGTTGGCTGCCCCTCTCCAGCTACAGCAAGCCGACAGASTCAGGCTCTTTGCTTGTCAGAGAGGCATACTGCGTCTTCTTTCTATTATTATACAGCTCTCCTCCTCTCTCCTTCTATGGCCTTCAGTGGGAACCCAAGTTGGTCCTTCGTGCTCCATGACTGCAGGGGAGATTTTATAGATGTGCAGCTTTGTCTTGAGAAAGACAGTCGCTTCTGCTTCTCATAGTTACCTGACTAATATTTCCAAACCATCATTTAATTGATCATAATTTGCTTAGAATAAAGTCAGAGCAATAATAAATACGTTTTTGTTTGGTTTGACATGATTAGCATTACTTCTGAAAGTGATCTCACTAATTTTAGTCTATTTTTTAATAGTTGCTTTGTTCCTTTTACTCTAGTCCAGAGGAGCTCAACGTGGGGCCCGCGGGCCAATTTTGGCCTGCCAAGCCATTTGGTTTGGCCCACCAGCAGTTGTCCTGGCTACTAGGATGTATTCACCTGTTTAATGTAGAAACACTATTTCCACTTAGTCATTCCAACCATTGTCCACCTATATAGCTATATATATAGCTGTAGTGCTGACAGTCTTAACTTACTTTATTATATTAAAATTAAACATACAAGTAACTACAAGAGACATTTAGATCAGATTTAAGCACATATCTAGATTTGCATACTAAGACCACAAATACACAAATTTTAATTTATGAAAATCCTCACGAGCCTTTGGTATTCGAGTGTACGTCAAATTTTCTGCATGTCCATTGGCTAACAAAAAAGTAACAAACAAAATAATATGGGCCACCATATTGACTGCTATCTTAATCATGACAAATAAAACAACTTTACTTAAAAAGTATTTGCATTTCATCTATTATATTATTGCATTTGTCCCGCAGCCTTCAGATCATTTTACATTTTGGCCCTCCCAGGGAAAATGTTTGGGCACCCCTGCTCTAGTCTTTTCTGCAGAACAGTTGAGTTCACAAATCTTCAGAGCTCGGCGCATTATTATTTAATCTAGAGCAGATTCAGGTTACAGTTGTGTAATGAATAGTGTTGAAACATAGAGGCGTYGACTTGTAATTAGAGAGCTGTTTGATAAACTTTAAACAAAATTACTGTCATTTATTTAAATTTGTAGTAGTTTTAAGTTTAGTGGGGGTGGGGTATCCTTGAGCTGCAGGAATAAGCAGATCCAGAAAAAGGAATGGACGAATCAGTCAGGGAAAATGTGAAAACAGTTGGGGGCTTGTCAGTATAGAAAAACAAGGACATGTAGGTAAAACGATAGCGATGGATCTTTACAGCATCTTCTCAACCTAAAGTTCAAAACTAGGAACGTTATAAAACACCAATGTGTCCTATAGGAAAAATACAGTTGAAAGAACAGTAAAAAAAGAGTAATGCAATTTAACTTCCTGCAGAAATTGTTCAAAGTTACTCATATTTTTTACAATTAAATCCCAGACACTAAATAGGACTTCATTTATGTTAACAGCTGTGATTTTTGTTAAACGTCACCATGTTCAGTGTGAATAACTTCACAGTAAAATTGACAGTGTGCTCTTTAAAGCTGTGTAATATTCAATGTAATAAATCAATTATAAAGCACAAAACTATATAATTAAGAACATGTTTAGCGTAAATCTGACTTTAGTAAACAGAATTCCTTTAGTACATTTTTTGTAGTCTCAATACAAACAATGTACATTTTGAGTTATAACGAATTTTACATTTTCTGGACTAAAAAACATTAATTAATATCAAATTGTTTTATCTTTGCTTTTAACTATTTTCTGTTTGAGCTGCGTTGAACATTTTGTGTTTATTTTGCAGTGTGCACATGGAAACCTAGAAGACCCCAAAACACTTAGTCACCATAAACTTATACATGCTGCTACAGAAAGAGTCCTCACAGACACTAAAACTGTTGCTGATGAAAATCTCAAAGATAAAGGTTTGTATTCCACTATTTAAATATGTTCTGTATCTTCTTGTCATTATTATAAAACTCTATATTTATTAGTCCTGGTTTCTGTGTTTTTATAGATGTTTTGCTGCTTATAAAGAAAAGGCCGCCGCCAACTGCTCCAAAGATGGCAGACGTTAGTTCAGATGAAAAGGTAACCTTTGTGCGATGAAATAAAAACATAAAAGTGGAGACAAAAAAAAAGAAAACCTTACTTGTTGTTTTACCTCCTGTTTTACTTCTTTACTGTCGTAAAAGAAGAAACAAGACAACAAAGCTCCGGACAAAGACGCAATCCTGAAAGCTACTGCCAGCCTGTCTACGCGTCACACAGACCGCACCGTGACACAACACAACATCAGAGATGTGAGGATGTCAGACACATGTAGMCATAATTGTTACACAAACAGAACCAGTTTTTTTTTACATCTTTGTGTTTTTACAGTTTCAAACAGAACTGAGGAAAATCCTGGTTTCTCTTATTGAAGTTGCCCAGAAGCTTCTTGCCTTGAACCCTGATGCTGTTGAACTCTTCAAAAAGGCAAACGGTAACATCCCTTTAAAAATAGATATATTTATTTAGTGGAATACAGTATACTTTCATGCACATGTTTTTGTAGAGTTAAAGACTTAAAATAAAACCCTTAACACCAAGCCGCTGGCTGTTTAAGACTTGAAGCTCAAACTCAGTTAAACCTGAGCTGTGTGCAGTTGAGCTGAAGTGTAATTTGAGACACTYGATGATAGAAATAAAAACAACATAATCAGATACAAGTAGGTCAGGATGCCGCTGGTGTCAGCAGAGATTTGAACACACACAGTAAACTGTTTTGTTTTAATARTTTTCTTAAAGAAGCGTGTCCTCGACTTTAACTTAAACTGCTACCTCCCTTTAGGAAAATCATCTTTTCTTTCAAAGGTTTTGATTGATAACATCAATCAGTCAATCAATCAATAAGTTTATTCACTCAATTCAACAACATGTTTCATAAGTGTGAACAGAAAACATAATAAATTATATGTGTGTTTTTTGCTTTACAAACTTGGAGAAACTACCTAAAACTTGAACCAGCTATTGAATTTTATTGACAAATCGATGATGGAGTGCTTTTTGTTTAAAAAGTTGCTTTAAGGTCTTTGTAAAAACATTTTTATTTATAGTCCTGATCATATTGTTGTGTTTGTAACACTGCCAAGCCTTTGTTAAATTTTTATTTTATTAATTTTTTCTTTTCAAAGCCATGTTGGATGAAGACGAGGAGGATCGTGTGGATGAAACGGCCCTCCAGCAGCTAACTGAGATGGGTTTCCCTGAAAGCAGAGCCATGAAAGCTCTTAGACTCAACCAGTAAGTTTGTCTTATTCTGTTTGTTTTAAGTTAATCAGAATTACCCTAAATGACTTGCTAAACCTATGAGAGACTTTCACTTTAGCAGTGTCAGATGAGTTTGTCCTGCTCTTTTTTTACTTCTTATTTTTGAGTGAATCTGTTTGATGCACTTGACTTATTTTTCCACGTCTGATCTTGCAGCATGTCAGTAACACAAGCAATGGAGTGGCTGATTGAACACGTAGACGACCCCTCTGTAGACACACCTCTGCCAGGACAGGACTCTTCAGKGGCAGCAGGAGCTGCAGCAGCGACCACACCAGGGCCTTCAGCCTCGGCCTCAGCTTCAGCCTCCGGTTCCAAYGTGTCCCGCAACGTCTCCAGGCAGTCGAGCTCGGACGAGAGCAGCAGGCAGGATGAACTCACAGAGATCTTCAAGAGAATCCGAAGGAAAAGGGAGTTCAGACCTGATTCGAGGGTAGGTGGTTTTATTTTGTCCTTAGATTTTTAAACTAATCTTAAACAACTTCTTTACTCTGTATTATTCCACCATGTTTAAAACAKCAGTGTTTTTGAGATGCTCACTGTGCTCCATGGAAGCCTTCAAGAATCTTTGTTTCTGTAGGCTGTCATTGCATTGATGGAGATGGGCTTTGATGAAAAAGAAGTGRTTGATGCGCTGAGAGTCAATAATAACCAACAGGATGCAGCGGTAGGTGGATAAATACGCAGTAGTGTTTTTACAGCATGTAAGTGTCRTCATACTAGTTTACCATAAGACAAGAACCTCAGATTTTACTTACATTCACATGTAAAATCATCTTGTTGAGGTTTTTATTTTTTGACATGTAGCAAAGTTATGGTTACCAAACCATAATGAWAACTGTTCACATGACAGATCATTTAAGTGAAGTGCATTGTGTTGTTCATACAGCAGAGCTATTCAACTAGATTTGCTCYGGGGGCCACAGTTACTGCAGGCCAACAGCTCAGGGGCCGAACATCCAACAATTAGACATTATGTAAATAAACCAAGTAATACAAAGATCTGTTACCTTGAAAATAGTTTTATTTTTGCTGCATTTAATCATGAATACAACATGTGTATTTTTTACTCATTTAACACAAATAATATTTTGACTTCTCTGACTTGCCAAAATTTTAAACCAATTTTATTTTCACTTTCATAGTTTTATCTTCAACTGCTTGTAGTTTTATGTCTTGGATGTTCATAGAAGTGGTTTGTACCAGCTTCTAGCCAAGATTCTGACATTTCTGTAGACACCACACGTCTATGTCTAACTAAAGTAACATTAATTAAAGTAGATAGTAGTTGTAGTTTGGGATCATGAGATGAACAAACCAATTGGCGGTCCGAACCTTGGTCACTCGGGGGCTGGATGTGGCCCATGGGCCACCAGTTGAATAGCCCTGTCATACAGAATGAACTGTACAAATGAACTTTGACTTGAATAGTCAGTAATGGCAGTCACCTGACAGCCTGCATGTTGGTAGGTAACCTGTCCTGTTAATTTTATGTACATATTTTCAAATTAGACACAACGGTGCAAWTTTTTATTTAGAATTGTCTTCTTGTTGAGACTACAGCCCCAGTAATACCTCATAAGATTTTCATTGAACTTGACTTTTTTAGTGTAGTGCCTTTTGCTCTGTTAACTAAATCAAACACTAAATAAACAATTGGAACTGAATTTAAAAAAACACATCAAACTGAGCATCACTCAAGTGATGTGATTAAAAACCTTTTGCCTTTACATTCTGCAGTGCGAGTGGCTGCTGGGAGACAGGAAACCATCTCCAGAAGATCTGGATAAAGGCATCGACACCAACAGCCCTTTGTTTCAAGCCATCCTAGAAAACCCTGTGGTCCAGCTGGGCTTAACCAACCCCAAGACTTTACTAGGTATAATTTCATCTGTTGTAGTCAAAAAGCCAGTACAGGTGGTGATTCTGCACTTTTACAGAAACATTGTTTCAAATTACAGCGGGTAAAATAAGTATTGAACACGTCACCATATTTCTCAGTAAATATGTTACTAGAGG
>NW_013952805.1:117311-120268 GCF_001266775.1 Austrofundulus limnaeus
TGTGTGTGTGTGTGTGTGTGTGTGTGTGTGTGTGTGTGTGTGTAGCGTTTGAAGACATGCTGGAGAATCCACTTAACAGCACCCAGTGGATGAACGACCCTGAAACCGGCCCTGTAATGCTCCAAATATCCAGAATCTTCCAGACTCTCAATCGCACATAAAAGCCTTCTGGTGACCCCTGTGTAATTGTTTTAGAGTGTGCGTGCCTGTATGTGTGTGTGTTTAATCATACTGGAAATTTAGGTATGAATGTGACAAGAGTATACATTTGTTTTGTTTCTCTTTTGCCTTGTGAAGACAAAATCAGAGGAGTCAAAGTATGAATTAAGTTGTTACACTATTTATAATAACTATACAGTAAAAAAACACTTATATAAAACAAATATTATTACAGTAATAATGTAAATTGAGATTTAATATGTTGTTTTTACATTTTAATGGTAACAATTTATAGGTATGACGGACATGATTTATTTTCTATCATTTCTCCACGTGCAGAAATGACATCAAACATCAGTTTAATGTTTACACTTCTGATAAAACTGTTTTTGTATGATTTACAATATTTAAATATCAATTACAGTTGTCTGTCTCTTCAAATTGTTACATTTCATTAATCATGAATGTGTGGCAGACCTCTGTCACTGTYGTGTGTAGGGTTTCTTCTTCCCATGTTAACTTTACGTTAAACCGCGGGTTATTATCTTGAGTCGAGTGGAGCTCTTTGAAAATGGGCTTTCAGATACCTCTGTCCGTTCACACCTGTGAGGTCACCATAAGTCACCTGCCTCTCACGTCAAAGACAATAATCTTTGTCTTTTATCAAATGTATTTGACTTTTGTTTGCCTTTTTAAGAGAAAAACTGTACTCTAAACTGTATGTTTGTCCTGATTTTACAAGATGTTACTGTAAGCCTGTGTGTTTTCTCGTCAGTGTTGACTTGAATGTCATAATATCATGYCGTGCTCATTTAGCACTCGTTCACTTATTTAAATACTGCTCACTGCAGCACAGAGGAAGTAAAAAAGAAGGGTTTCGTTTGAAGTGGGATCTTTAAATGGAGCTGAGCTTGAACAAAAGGGGTTTGCCTTTTTAACCTTTAATTTGAATGATAAACGATGTGTGTTCGGCTCACGCGAGGTACAAGCATCCTAAAGACATTTAAGCTGAGATACAACCCGTGTAGATGTTTAAGTTTCCTGTTTTCTTTTGAAAGAAATGAACATTTTATGCTGTCAACCAAATCAAAAATGTTCCTGTATACATGCCTTGTCACCAGTTATACCCAAGGGAGAAAAAAAAACTTTCTGTGCAATAATAATGACTTATAAAGACATATATTTGATCTGAGTATTAGGGTATTTGACCTGAAAGAGTTGATGTGTTCTACGATATTAGCCTTTGCATTGAATACTAAAAGACTCTTGCTCTAAGTTGGGGATTTTTTGGCTGTTGTTAGTTATAATAAGACTTTAGAAATGAATATGGAGCGTGTTTTATTTTATTTTGTTTTGGCCAAGCTTTTGAGTGTTTTTATTCTGTATTTAAAATGTAGTACTGATGTGACTTTCTGCTCAGGGAGGCTTAGATTGTTCTTATGGCAAACCCCTGCTCACCTCCATCTGGCTTTAATGAATTACTCTAGATAGAACCTCGTTAATGAATAAGAACGACTCAAAACATGGTTTCATACATGCAATATCTGAAAATATTTAAATGTATTTTTTTTGTTGTTTTTGGAGAGTTGTTTTGTTTGAACTATGTTTTATTACATTATTTATATTAAAGCCAAACTAGTAACATGATCTTATTTATAATATTTTTAGCACACCTCAAAGCTAMTCTTCAAATGTGAAAATAAAAATGCTTCAAATGTTGTTTTTACAAACTATACTATAAACGTGCTTAATCTAAAATTGGTGGTGTAGTGTGATTTCAAGTGGTGCAACATGTTTGATCAAAGATGGATTTTTACAAGCTTCGAAACGTAAACAGACCTTCATCACAGTGTTGTGAATCATTCATTGGAAGAATGTGCATTTAAGGGGAAAAAAGAGAATAAAGACTTTTTTTTTTTTAGAAATATTTAGCCGGAACCAAAACGATCAAAGTGAACTTAACTGCTTTTTGGATACTGAAGATAAAGCTGGAGTAATCTGTTATTTTTCACTCCATTATTAATGCAACACTGTGCCGGATTAATAACCTATGCAATTTACTCAATGCCTGTTTTTTTTTTTTTTTTTTTTGTGTGTGTGTGTGTCTAAAAACCTCAAGGCTATTGGCATCTAAATCACCTTCACATTAAAGTTATTTTATGTGGCTGTATTCACTGGATTCTGTTTGGTCTCAGTTTATGTAAGAAATGCATTTGGGAAGCAGTGAATCAATGTAAAGTTAGAACTTAAGACATCTTAAGATGTTTCTTACATTRTATCTGTAATATCTTCTGCATGTGTCAGAAGGAATTGTAACATGATATAGCCACTGTGTAACACTGGGAGTAAAGCTAGGTTGCTCCAGTTCGTATGGTTTTGAACTTCTTGGAACTGAGTCAGAGTAAATATTTTTGAAATAGCATGCAATCTGGATACTTCACGAGCCACCATCTACCGGTAATACTGTATGTATTTAGCCCAAAGCTATTAATTGTTTTCTGAAGCAGGAGTAGAGCACTGAATTTAAAMTTTATATGAACCAAAAACTTCATTTAATACATTTGTCCAATTTAGTAGAACTAATGAAAGTATATCAGCATGCCGTAGTCAGTTCAGTTGTTTCCCACCATCAAACATACGATTAACAACCAGCCAACTAGTTTTTTTTTTTTGTATTTTCTGAAAACATTTAAATGTTTTTTCCCTTCACATAGCAGCACTAGATGTCAGCAGTGGACAATATTACAAGGGTGACCAATGACCACAGTGATTATACAAACACCAGATATATATATATA
>NW_013952805.1:120901-132816 GCF_001266775.1 Austrofundulus limnaeus
CAAATTATTATTATTTATTTACTTATTTTTTCTATTTACTTATTTTTTCTGTTCAGGTAAGTGTCAATGAGGATTTAGCAATCTTTGGTAATAAACCCTCTGAACATGAATACATATTTATTAAAGTACAACCGTGCATTTCTCAATCAACTCAATTTTATGAACTACATATATATTATTGAATTGAAAAGTATCAACAGCATTTAAACAAAGCCAAATTACTGTAATACTCAGTCATTTGCTATTAAGAGCTTGGAAGGTWATCACGCATGCGCAGTGGTCGTGTTTTAGAAAGACTGGGATAAAAATTACTGACAGACCGCGAACCCACCGCTGGTCCGCGGGCCAGTCCGTGTCTTTTATCTAATTTGAAGCGTCTTATCCAGACGTAGATTTTTTAAACACAAGAGTTCATGCGCGTTGTGTTGTTTTTCCACAAGAGAAGATACACAGCTTTTTTTTTTTTCGACCGTCTGCCGCGAAACGGTTGTCACACGGGCCGTGAATCGGGTTCTGTTGCTGGGAGGAGACCACACACCGACTCGCCTCCCTCCAGCTAGCATTATTAGCTGGCTACGATGCGTCTCTGCGGCGGTGGCTGTATTTTCCACACAGCGGACCACTTCGCAACCACGCAGGTCTTTGGTTAATTGTTTACACCGACGAGAGGACAGTGCTGACAGGGGGATACACCACACCTTTCGAGGTAAAGTCTGTAGCGTCATTCATGTGTCCAGTGAATGGTGCTGTTGGAACCAGCCAGTACAGCGAGCTAACGGTTAGCTAGCGATAGTTAGCTTTTATTCATTTGCATACGCGCACAGCCGCTTTGTTATTTCATTTTAAGGGTAATGTTCCTGTCAGCTAACGATCGTTGCCTCATTTATGAGATTTTTGAAACACCATCACTGTTTATTTAAGGTGTATTAGCATTTACCCAGCTAATTCATAGCAGCTTATCCAGGAATCCAATGTTATTAGAAGGCCGTTAGGAGAAGCATTACGGAGGCGATAACTTTAAAATTGTGCTACAGGTTATAAAACAATCTAAGCTGTTATTAGGCAAGTCTGCGTTTGTTCCCCCCTGTAATAACTATAACAGCCTTTGGCGTTGTAGTATTGTAGCTTATATAAGCAGGTACAGGTAACTACAACTTCTCTGTTGCCCTCTGTTATGTTAATTACTGTTTGTGAAAAATCTACCTCAAGCAGGTATTGCCCCTTATTAAGTTAATTGTAATTTTCAGYAAGACGAAGCCATGACTCTTGGGAGAAATAAGGTAACAGAATATAGAGTTTGAATAGAAAATTCAAATTGTTTTTTTCTAATGTTGACAATCATTCAGAACACACAGATTATGTTAAAAGAATGTAATAAACTTAGAAGATGTCTAAGGTGAAAGCAAAACACTTAAAACAAAAGTGAGGAGGCATAAAAGTTGAAAAGGAAGTGATTGTAATAAAAATATTCATTTTTGGAGATAGTTTTGCTGCACAGTTTGTTTCTTTCCTGGTTTAACTGTTTTTTACCTTAAGCCAAATTTATTTTGGGGTGCACTTTTAGCTATTCTTTGTGTTTTACTTTGATATTGAAGAGTAGACCATCAGATGTTTGTTTGTTTGTTTGTTTGTTTGTTTGTTTTTGTATTTAGAGCAGCTTAGAATGCAGGTTGAACGTTTCAAATGAGAATACTTTATTCAGATTTTTTTGGTAGCTTGCTTCAGACGCTCTAGAAACAGTTTTTTATAAACCTATATTTGATACTATTGTGTCTTAGTCTTACCCACAAAATGTGAAACATATGAACTAATAAGTCTGAGGTAAATGTTATACATAATTTTATTTTCCCATAATTCACTGGATTCAGTAAGTCTGTGCTGTTTACTAGCCAATTCAAAGATMGTTAACAGCTTTGCTCAAATCCTGTAATTTTTTACTTAGCAACACGTTCTGTTTAATGTAGATTTTAACAGTGTGTTATGTTTTTAAGGATGGATGCTGACACGTGTGCTGGTGTGGATAGTACCAGGAAAAAAGTAGACCTAGCTGGGTCTGCGGAAGGCACGATGGATGTTGTACCTTTGGAAATGTACGACTCCGCCAGGGCAAAAATAGCTGCCAACCTGCGGTGGCTGTTTGCTAAAGCCTATGGCATTGGTAAGTTGTTTTAATCTGCGTTCATTCTGCACCAATGTCGATTTATTATTTTTTTATTGTTGTTTCACATTTCCGAACAGCTCTGTTGCCATGTTTATCATTACAAACTTAGACGCGTATTTCTGACCACAGACTTTAACACAACCTGCCATTGTTCTTGAGAATTTGCAGCATATTTACCCCGTCAACCCAATAAGTCTGTTAGTGTTGAAACTAACAATCTCAGCTCACTGATAGTCAGCAGAATGTGAAATGCTGCAGCGGAAAAACATTGACAGGAAAAGCCCTAGAGAAAGAAATGTGTGTGTTTGTGTGCATAGATTTTAACTCTCATCTCCCCATGACATTTGGCAACTGAAACCCCGCTCACTGACTCACTAGATCCTTGAATTCTTGTTGGGTGACCAGTGAGATTGAACCCAAATCAGGACGAGTGACATGCACTAAGGATTAGGCTATATTTGTTAGACTGTGCTCAGTGTGTGGAAAATACTGATCTGCACTGCCAGTCTTTCACTCTCCCCGTTAAGATTGTATCAGCATGAGTGTGTGTGCCTTTTTGTTAGATTTCACTGTCTTTTCCATAGCTGAATAGATTTTCAGGGATAACACGCAGAAAAAAATTGTCAAATAAAATCTGTTTAGMGCAATCAACAGGAAAAAATAATAATTTTACTGATTTACCACATATGTTCTGTTGTAGCCCTCCCTTTTACCTGAGTATCTGCTGTTTGTTTATCTTTTAAATAATAGATCTAAGCATTCTTCACTGCACTGAACTACGTACAACTTTTTATTATAGTAGTTTTATTAGTATTTCCCATGTCCTGGATGATTGAGCGTCTACACAAGGATTTTGTGACGGTTACAATGAATCGTCATGATTTAGTTTTCATTTATGTTTTAGAAACTTTTCTAATTTTGTCTTGAAACTTCAGTTTATATTGAGAAATAGYTTAAATTTAATGGGTGGTCATTTGTTTGTAGAAGCATTAGGGTCTTTGTAGAATAATCGATAATGAATATGTCCGTGATACAAACTCAAAATGCATGAAAGTGTGGCAGGTAGTTAGTCTTTGGTTGCAGGAAATGTAATTGTTTTTCCTGAAGGWTTGCAAGTTAACAAACATTACATAACATCTTGTCAGAGTGAAGCTTTGTTTGCTATCTGATGCACAAGTTCCAGTTTGTTTTGCATATCGGTTTCAGCAGCACAGTCTCTGATCAAATCATCTGTCATTGTTACAGAGTTTTGTACAAGCATTTCATTGTGCTCTGTGGGTTTTTTACATATCTGTGGTCATTRCACTGATTTCTTAAGGCTATTGAACCATTCACTCAAAAAAAATGTTTCAGTAGCCTTAAGAAACATTTACTTAAAAATAAATGGCAGGAAGACTTTTTATGGTGAACTGAATAGAAAGTTATCTACTTTTGTTGTAGCCCAGAATTTTGTTCTAAATCCATTTTATCTYTTAAGGTTTTATGCTCTGTTTATTTTCAGAATAGTCTGAGCCTGTACTAAGACTTGCTTGGTCATGTTTGTTATCATAGGCCCTGGCTAATGATACAGTCTGAGACATGGATAATTGGAACATCTTAACCACAGGGGAAAAAAAGGTTACTCTTTAAATCACTTTGGATTTAGACAATTGTTATCAAATGTTGCAAGGAAAAGCACAGTTTCAAAGCCCAGAGGGAAGCAACTCTCAGGTGTAGCTGCAATTATCTTCCTCCCATGGGTACCTAATAAATTAGACTCTCTTTATTTCACCCTATCGGCTCATATGGTGACTGCTACAATGCTAATGCTGCTTAGTGGTTTGCTTGGCTTTTGCAGACATAAATAGTGGTGTGTACACAGATGATGAACAATCCCCATGTCACATGGGGATTGTTGGGGATTCAGATGCATTTGGTGTGTATCGCTCCGTGTGTTTCCCCTCTTCTAATTCAGTAATTGTACAAGTCTGTTTTTGTGTATATGTCGTATCSTGCCGTTGCCCTCTGCATGTGCCACAGCTGCTCCCAGCCTTGGCCACAGCCAGCCAGACACCAACACTGACGAGCATTAACCTGTCATAGATGCAGGCACATTACCGGCCTCAGTTCTGTCCTCCTCGTGCTGATCATGGCGTGGCCCTCGTCATGGTTGGCTGACTGTGATGTAGAACATCCTGGGTCTTGTTGCCAGGCTCTATCATCGTGCTCCACCCCACCCCAGTTAGTAAATGTTTCAGCCTGCTCTGGGTTGCGGGAAAGTGGGGGCAGCTGCCACGAGACATTAGTGTCGGTAGAATGAAGTCAAACGTGAAGACGCACCTCACCAAGACCCCTTTGTTTTCAGAGTAGCTCCCACTATTCTTAGTATTTCGTACTCCCAGACTCTGCTGGAATGACCCCAACTGCTGGGTGTTAAGGGCTGGAGATTAATCCTGTTTTACAACAATGTTCTCATTGTCACGTTATGTGAAGACAGACAGCACATGGGAGCTGAGGCCTGTGTTGCTCTGTATATATGATATGACCTGAGCATCAACAGGCTAACAATGTATGGCTTATGTTGGAGTTGTCCTTATTTATACCATTCATTTTTTTAAATTATTTTTTTAATTTAATTAATTAATTTTTTTGCAGTTAATTGTTTTCTGTGCATTAGCAAAGAGATTTGAGTCAACAGGGCAATGGACAATAAAGGCTTCATAAGTTGCATCAGATATTAAAAAAGCTGAGAGTGTGTGAAATAGAAGCATAAACAAATTAGTTTTGATTATAGAACAACAATATTATGCTAGTTGAATTTCATTCTTTCATGAAATAACTAATTTTAAACACATGGAGCAAAACTGGAATAGCGTTTTCTCTCGTAACCTCATTTAATGTTTTGGAACTTATTTATTTGTTTATATTGTGTTTTGTTTTATATTTTAAACTGTTTTTTTAATATTTTTTTAACTTCAAAAAGAAAAAATAAGTAGGTCCTCTGGACGGGTTCTTCTTTTTTTTCTTTTTGATTTTTCTTACTGAGATGCATCAGGACAGTTTTTTTTATTTGTTCCATCATTGTTTTTAGATTTTTTTTCAAAGCCTGATTTGTTGTCTCCTTATGTTTGTAACTTAATTTTTCTTATGTCATCCACAAAACTAGCCAGAACTAACTTTTTTTTTCTGTCCACAAATTTTATGAATCAAGTCTTTTTTTTTCTCTCTTCATCTTCATCATTCTATAAAGCACAGTGTTTTGGTGGATTTTGTGCATGGTTTTAGGTCTTTTCACCTTTTTTTTAAAATCTTGCTGTATAAACTTGGTTTGGCCATGCTTCTAGTCAGCTGCTTTAACTCGTGGCCTTATATGGCTCTGGTGTTTGGTTTTGAGAATGACTTCACATAAACAGCATTAGAACTGCCTTTATTAGTCACTGTTTTTCTTTTTTGGCTTCACCACTTAACACTGGTACTTTTACTGAAGAAGCCTGTACTCACTGCAGACTTGAATTTGCRGCTCACTCTATTCTTGAACATTTGTGCGTTGACTAAAAATACAAATGGCTGCATTTGCTCAAAGTGAACTGAAACTGGCAAAAAGAATAATACAAGGAATGTTATACGCTTTATTGCATTTCTATGGCTTTAAGCTTTTCTCCTTCCTCATTCAGTCTTTTTTTTGTAATGGTCACCAATGCAGTAATTGTACCAGTATGTCTAATTATGCTATGCTAGTCAATGCTAAATTGCTCAAACCATTTTAAAAGCACATTTTAAGGGCCACACGGTTCACCTATTCACTAAATTTGTCCATTGCAGACCATATTCCAGAGGATTTAGGGGACCCGTTCTACACGGACCAGTATGACCAGGAGCACATCAAGCCACCTGTCATTCGCCTGCTTCTGTCCTGYGAGCTGTACTGCCGTGTGTGTGCCCTCATCCTCAAGACAGAGCAGGCTGCCACTCTTCAGTCCCACGTGTCAGTCATCCAGGCTCTGTCCAGGAAGGGCATTTATGTCATGGAGAGTGATGATACACCTGTCACAGAGGGCGACCTGGCCTGCATGCCCATCAAAATGGTGAGTCTGAATGTGTTGGAAGTTGGGATAAACAAATTGAGAGATACAAACAGGGTCTCCCTGTGACAGCCCTGTCCTTAGGCTGCATTTATGACATGTCACTTCTAGTACAGACTTTCTATAAGCAAAGAAGGAAATATATGCTAGAAGCTATAACAACAACTTACATTACTTATAATGTCTGATTCGTTAACACAATAATAAATAAATAAAGAAGAAAGTGCTTTTATCTTCATCAAGCAGTGCCATTAAATCTTTCTCACAAAGTTTGGAAATGATCTGCTTTGTAAATTAGCTTTTAGATTGGCATACAATCTCAGTTCTGTTGCAAATTTTTTTTAGTATTGCATAGTTTGCATAAGTGAGTTGTGGACAGTTAACTGATTGTTGGAGCAGACTCCATGTGATTTGACTGCTCTCCTATCATTTCTAGTCAAATTATGTATTTTACCGTCATGCTAGTTGTGCAGAACTCATTATAGACTGCACACATTCAGCTTTGTGTCATCCACTATGCTTGTCAGTACTCTTCTGTTACATAATTGGTTTAATTGAATTAACTGTGTAAACAGGTATTTTTATGACTGTGGCTAAAACAGTAGAGCCAGTTATGATTTTGTACACAAAAAGTTTTACTTTAGATTTACTCTTTCCAGTGTTATCACATATTTCAGTTCAGATTTCAGTTTTTTAGTTTATTTTATTCATATATATATATATATTTTTTTCTTTTTTACAAAATTTAATTGGATTTTTGAAGTTCAGATAGTTTTAACTCACCACTACTCATCACAATAGTATGTATTAGCATTTTATTTATACTCCGACTGATCACTAAGAGACTTGTGTAAGCTATCACCACCTTGAATGTATTTTGTAACTACATCATTACAGTCTTCTGCATCTCAATGCTCCTTTAAAAAAAATCCCACTTCTCTTTACTCTGAACTGTTAAGTTTATAGAATATTGGTTTGGTCCAAACAGTAGCTGTTAAATCAGTGTATTAGTTATTTTCTGTCAGCTGTAGCATGCTTGCAGGTGTTAGCATCTGTTAAGTTATGCAGACTGTGTTTCTTTTTTGTGCCATAATATTCCATCTATAAATGCAGACTATCTTTGATCAYTCATTTGCTCTTCACCACTTTGCATTGAATGAATCTGCAAGCCTTCTCTGTGTAGCACTTAGATCGTGTGTCTCAAACTCTCACCAAGAGCACTTCACACAGGACACGATGAACACACATCAGCTCACTTGCTCTTAGCTAATATTCTTTTCCTTTTGCTGCCATGGTCAACAATACTGTAGAGCGGGCCTCGACACTGCTGGCTGGCTTGTGGATGATGCGCTTCAGCTTTTCCTGCTTGCAGTCTGACAAAATAATCCACACTGGGGTATGTGTTAGCAGCCAGACACAAAGCCCAGGGAGTGGATGAGAAATGATGAGCTTATCTGTGATAGACTGTTGAAACCCTCCCTCTGGTTTGCTGACTTTGCTTCATTTTCGTACTCTTTGAGAGTCTGTGTGAGTGAGTGAATGAATGTGAGTTTATTCTTGCAGACAGTCCCTCTGCACCTTGTCTGGCTTGTTTTAGGGCAACAGATGGGGCCTGTAAAACCTTAAAGCTAGCCTGTCTCGTGGGCCAGCTTGAACTGTTTTATGTTTGTGTGGTGCACAGGGGATGGTAGTGTGCTCATCTACAGCTTGGGGCAACCTGCTCCCTGTTGGGCTGCATGCTGCGCTGATTTAGGACAGCATGTTGGAGAACAAAAGATGGAGCAGTACATCATGATGTTTTACTAAATTAACCTTTCATGTAGTGCTTTCTTAAACACTACTTAGGCGTTAAATACAGGATGTGCTGTGTTGAACCTTTTTTTAAAATATATATTTCTTACAAGGCAAAAAGTACTGACACTTGAACATGTTACAATTTTTTTAATCAAAGTTGAATGCAGGTTACAGATGAATAAGTTTAATGAGTGAGAACAGAATTTTTAATCAACTTGATTTTTATTTTATTTTTTTGTTGTATTGTTTAAATTCACAGGCACATAAAACTCATGATTATATGGAGCTCGTTAAACTTGCATTACCTGAAAATAAATGGAAGAGTGTTAATATGAGAGCAAAGACCAACCGAGTTAGAGTAAATGTGGCATGGCTCATCTACATAAACGCCCTTGGAAAACATAATAGCTCTACATAATAGAAGCCTTTGTATGCGAGAATGACGAGCAAAACTTAAGCAATCTTTAGCTTTCTGTGTTTTAATCGATGTTGATTTAGGGAGTATATTTTCTGTTTGTGTTCATAAGGCTTGTTGTGCAGAATGCTCTAAATAGTTCTCATTTGCTGTATTAACAAGTCTAATCTCTGTGCACTTCCATCACCAATTGGATTAGGCTGGCAGTATGTTGCACAAATCACTGAAATAATCTGTGTTTATAACCCTTTTTTTCTTTAATAGTTTTGAGTTGCGTTATTGGCAGTGTGATAAGCTTAACACAAAATACGTAACGTGATATTTCAATTTTAAAGATTATTTTGTTTTTCCTACTGGGATTGAGAGCTAATAGTATTAGACTGATGCTAAATTCCAACCCTGGCTGATAAGTTAAAGTGTTTTTATGGGCAAAGGTTAGGTTTCAAATGACTTAAAATGCTCCATGCTGTGTGTTTTKGTTGCATAATAATGGGGAGAGCTGGTTTAACACTAGGCCTCTTGTGAACTGAGTGAGATTTGATTTTTGATTACACTGTTGTGGTTATTTAAGGCTACATCATTACTCATTACAGCTATAATAAACTGTAATGGAGACACAGTAAACTCTCATCCTATAATTTTACCAATTATCCAGGCACCGTAATGGAGGATGTGGGCCAAAATTCCCTCAGTCATGAACTAAAAAAGATTGTATTCTTTTAAAATTGTGGTGGCTAAACTTGAGTTTGGATCGGTTCAGAACCCTACAAGTTTAAAGTTTTTTAGTTTGTGCTTTCCAACCCATTTAATGTTTTTTACTTTGATTTTAAAGCTTGTTTTTTAAAAGGCAATGAGTAATCAAGTTTTTAATCAGTTGTTTTTTGTCCAGAAATACAAAATATAATTCGCCAACATTTGCTTTTCTTCTTGTAACTGTAAATTATACATGTTCAGTAGGTTGTGTTCTTGACTACAGCTTTCCATAGTGTTATCTTGTTTTGTTGAATATGCAGTAGGTTGCATTAGATCTGCTTGTTTGCCTTCAAGTTTGATTTTAATTGCATTAGTAACCAGGGGGGAAAAATCCAATACAATTAAATTATTCTGTTTCTCTGTCGCCCAGAGTGCTCACATGTCCATGATCGATGCCCTCATGATGGCTTACACAGTCGAGATGATCAGCATTGAGAAAGTGGTGGCCTCTGTCAAGCGCTTCTCCACCTTCAGTGCCTCTAAGGAGCTGCCCTTTGACCTCGAGGACGCCATGGTCTTCTGGATCAACAAGGTTCAGACACGACGAACATTTAAGATCTATGCAAAACATGCTCAAATTACCTTTTTACTGCATGTCTTACATTGTATTGCGCTTTAAAAAACAGCTACAGCAACGTTTTGTGATTATGGGTTCTGTGAGTTTAAGGTTGCTTAATCTTTCCTTTTTTTGTTGTTGTTGCAGGTGAACATGAAAATGAGGGAGATTTCAGAAAGGGAGCACAAAGTGAAGCACCACCCCCTTGAGTCCCCAAGCCACCAAAAGGTAATTTCACATACTTCCYGTTTAACTTAAAATGGTAGGGTATATTTGTTTAAAAACTGGTTCTCATTTTTTCACATCCAGCTGGGTTGAGTGAAATTTCAATTTAAAACAACAGCAACAAACTTTGTGGGGAATATGTCTCTCTTCCTTATTTTCCCCTTTCTCTTCTTTCCTCTTTGTTACTCTGTAAGCAGGTCTGATCATTTTGTTTGTGACCCTCTGACTTGTTGATCTCTCTGCTCCTGTTCATTGTCTATCCCTCCCTCCCTTTTACCCCTGCAAACTGGATAGTCTCCCTCCAAATGGTATTGGAAGCTAGTCCCTGTAAGTTGGATGCTAGCCCCCGTACAACATCCTTACCCCCAAACCCCCTTGCACGAATAGTTTTGTGTTGATGTGCGCGCACACTCCACTACGGCTCATTCAAGCTCATCCTGTGCTGCAGCCTGTAGCCAGTGTTTCATTACCAGGGGAGGAGGAAGACTTCTTTTCCCTCTTGTTGCAAATGTCACACAGGTGTAGGGTTATTCCAAACTTCGTTCTTGGATTCAAAAGTTTTCCTTCGCTACACAATTCTTGCTACCTCATTTCAAGCTCACCGTGGCCATGTGGATTCTCTGTGCTTAAGTGTATGTGGTTATTTGCTTGTCCAGTGAAAGTAGAGAGTAAATTCATGCCCACACCACTCCCTTGCTTTGCCAGACTCATCATTCGCTAGCACCTCTCACTGATCTGCTTTGTCATTCTTCCTCCAGTTTCTCTATTACGCTTTCACACACTGTACCTTAAGTGCCACAGGCCTCCACTGACCGTAACTCTGCTCTGTGTGCATCAGCCTGATGTCGTGCCTGAGCTGGCCCACTGCATGCTGGAGCCACAGGAGCTCTCTGAAGTGGTACAGTTATGTCTTAGTCAGGGGCAGACCCACCTGGGTAGAACCTCCAGTTTAGTTGTTAGCTGCTTGTTGTGAAAATCTGCCTAGCAAACTAAACTGCATGTTATGCAATACTTTAAATGTAGTTTATTTAATTTTTTTTGCACTTTGTCCATGGTGTGTTTAACTATAGCCTTCTGACATAGTTCCTGGTGTTTTTTGTAGACTCAAACTTGGTGTTATGATTTCTCTATCATTGAGTTTAAAATTGTGCTTTTTTCATTAAAAACTTTAATTTTGAATGAATAAATTAGTTTATTATTATTAGGGGTCGACTGATACATCGGCCGGCYGATATTTTTGGCCGATATTTGCGTTTTTCCTTGTATCGGTATCGGCCAATAYGCTGTCCGTTCGGCCGATCCATTCTTTGGGTCACGCGAGCGCGTGTGTCCGCCCCTTCCTCCGGGGAGAGCGTAGCAGCAAATGTTGTGAGACAGACAACAAACAACAACAAGGGTGASTTATGAACTATAAAATGTGTTTTAACTGTCTAATTTAACTGTTTCTACCCTCTGTGTCGGAATATGAGGGAAGAGAGAACAGCTGTGTTTAAGTTTCTTTTCCAGWCGGGAGCGCTGCAACATTTTTTACTTTCACTTTCGCACCGCACTGTAATCAGCGTGTCCGCATTGTTTTTCTTTTTAAAAATGCTGGAGCTGCTCACATGAGGCATAGAAAAACACCTCTATTGTTCTCCCTGCTGGATTAAAATAAAAAAGCTTTTGGTCTTTTCTCGCTGAACGTTTTAGCGAGCACAGCCGTCCACCATCATGTGAACCAGACGCTGCTCACATCACGTTTGCTGTGACCGCAGTCGTGATGCTGGTTCTCTTCGGTGTACATTTCAAACTGTGATCTAAAGTTAACGTCAGCTGTTTTAAATGCATTTTTTGCCTGGTGTTAAAAACAGGAGCAGCAGGATGAGGCAGAGATGCTGTGAGCGTTGTGTGCGTTAAGTCCTGACAAAGATAGCAAGATGTATGTGTGTCTCTGACAGTTTTATTTAGGCT
>NW_013952805.1:132826-139878 GCF_001266775.1 Austrofundulus limnaeus
TTTGTTTGTTTTGTTTTAAATTAAGATTTGTGCAACATTTGTTATCATTCTTATTTTTATCATGCTAATGGAGGAAGAAAAAGTAGTATCGGCTTCATTAATCGGCCAAATAATATCGGCTGCACATATCGGCGTATCGGATAGACTGATGTTTAAAAAAATCGGTATCGGCCTTCAAAAACCTGTATCTGTCGATCTCTAATTATTATATTACTCTTTTCATAGTAGTCCTTTTAAACAGTTGTGGTGTAAATGTGTATTTGTTTTCTAGTCATGATGGGTTTGAACTGGAAATGGAAGCATCTGATAAACTGTCGTTTGTCATTTTGAACATGGTCTCAAACAGAAAAAAAGCATTTAATTTACTAATGTAGCTTGAGTGAACATTGACATCTTGATCATATTCACCTTGTTTTATCTATTTTGCTAAAGTAACTTTGACATTTGATCATACAATGCCAGCATATTGTATGCAATTATGAAGAACCAATGTATTGAGCATGTTTATGCAAGTTTGACTTTTGTTTCTTAATCTTTAACAACTTTCACAATAATTGTAAGACTGGTTAGTCATGAAGAGGACAGGTCTCTGAAAATTATTATGATCTTAAGTTGCACACATTTTGTTTAATCATCTCAAATTTACACACGCGTGAATCAGGTTTTCCATTACTGTATAATTAGGCTGAGAGTCCGGTCTTCTCAAAGTGTTTCAGTGATTACCTCAGCTGACTTAAGTTATGCGGCTTCATCAATTGCCATCTGTCCATTAAAGGCAGAGGGAGGCTGCACCTCTACTTTGTGTTGTTCATATCGCTGCCCATAACACCTTCACCTCCATCTCCTTAAAGCTAACCAGATCTTCAGGGTTCTCCCTAACACCTGGTACCATTGGTTCTTTGTAATCAGCAGTGACATATTTGGAAAATAAAAATAAAAAATGAATGCTAATCAGTTGAAGAGTGCTTCAAATTCTACCTATTGAAATGAATACTTTCTTGCTTTAATACGCCTGGGGAGAACCTTGACCTACGTTAATGGGCCAGACTATTAAGGATAAGCACCATTGGCTATTATGTGCTTTGATTGACTCATATAAATCTCCACGTTTTATTAGAGATTTATATTTGTGGTACTAGATGTTCTGTTGAGGTTTTGTGAAATGTTACTTGGCAGTGCTCATGGTCCTGGTCCTCATAAAACTCTGATTATTTCCCTCTGACCGTTAGGTACGATACCGTCGGGAGCATGCATCAGGTCGCCACCTGCCCTTCTTTCCACTGCTCGAAGACCTCATGAGGGATGTTTGTGATGGAGCTGCACTGCTCACTGTGGTCCATTATTACTGCCCAGATATCATGAAGCTGGAGGGTACGGTGTGATTCATTCACACTCTCACAATAATACAACCAAAGCCTCTGAAAGAATGTTTTTCTAATTATCAGTTGCCCTCAAAGATTTATTTTTTCTTATGAACAGCATCAGAGTTTTACTGCATGTATTGAATCTAGTATCCGCTTGTGATTATATTTTTGTTACTTGCACATGGCTTACAGTTCCAGTCCTCGCAGCGTGACATTTAGTCAACAGAGCATTGAGCTGCATCCTGACCTGACCTGTTCTCTGCCTGTCTGATCAGATATTTGCCTAAAGGAAGTACCTTCCATCGCTGATAGCCTCTACAACATCCAGTTGCTCAGAGAGTTTGCCACCGAGTATCTGAATAAAAGTTGCTATCTGACAACTGAGGATATGCTGTACTCTCCGCTTGTCCTCAAGGTACATAATGTGACAGAAATTTTAATTACAAACTACAATTACAAAAAAGTATTCGTTACTGTGTCAAAACTAAAATTAAATGTTTGTGACCTGCTTGTTTTTTGTCCAGCACAATGTGATGGTGTTCATTGCTGAGCTGTTCTGGTGGTTTGAGACTGTGAAGCCAGAGTTCGTCCAACCCAGAGATCTTCAAGAGTTTAAAGATGGTAAGCATCATGTCACACAAAACTCAGTTATTTCTTCACTTATTACTGCAAAGGCACAACTAATCCGAGCCAAAGCCTAGTCACCATTTCACGTTTAAATAATGCACACCAACTTAGTCGGTATGCAGAGTTTAATATTTAACACATACGTCTTTTTTATTTAGCTCGAGCTGTAGCTCATCCCAAGAGTGCCCGCCCATCAGTGCCCATCTCAAACGCCACCAAGCGCAGCTTTCTTGCAAGTCCTGGTGTGGCCGATAACCAGAGCAGCCCTGAAGTCTGCAACAGGTACTTCCTGCACCCTGAAGAATCTGACCCCTTGTAAGTCTTTTCTCATCTTTTATTACACCCCTCTTCATCATTWTCTTGTATTTAGAGTAGCTTTTCAAAGGTCTATAGATAGTGGTGCCTGGTGTTCATTCTCATCAGCCCTTCACTGTCTTGTTTTGTATTTTGTGATTTTTGCAGTGAGTCTTTGTGCATCTTGTTGTATTGTTTATTCATCTGTTTTATGAAATGTATTGGAAGTAGGGATGGGTACAGAATTCGATACTTTTATAAGTACAGATAAAATTTTGTCTGTACTACTGAGTACCTATTCACGTAACATCAAACGGTACCATGTTTTGGTACATAAACGCATCATTGTGACCGTATTGGTGTAAGAGTGGGGGATTTTCCKTGCTCCACCTGAACGCAGCATCGCGCAAGAGCGTAGTGACATCAGCAGCYGCTGGTTCAGTAWACAGAGCTCAGTCTGAACGTGGCTTGAATACCTTATATTTATTTTAACTCCATCCTCTTTTGCTTATTTGATTTAAACTATTATTTGCCTCCCATGGACCTCCATCACACTATTTTTCTAGTGGGGAAATGACAGTAGAAATACGTGGAGCTGGATTTTAATTTGTGCAATAAGAAAACACTGCGTTAATTGTTTTCAAGATTTTCACTTTAAAGAAATTTGTTAAACAGCTGATGTTACAATACAAAGAGTTGGATGTTGTCTTGATATTTGTTAAATTTTATATACTGAGAAATAAATGTTAAATAAAAAAATTAGTTTATTATTAAAAAACAACAACACACAAAGTACCGGAAATTGGTACCATTGTGTACCGAATATTGGTACCGAATCGATTCAGATGTCAAAGGCTATGTTCACACTGCAGGCAAATCTGACCCAAATCCGTTTTTTTTGACAGTCTGAACGAGACAAATCCGATTTTTTTTAAATCCGACCCAGGCCGTTTTAGTATGTGGTTTTAAATCGGATATATATCTGATGTTTTCAAAGTGACTGCAGTGTGAACGCTCATGTCACATTCATCTGACTTTTTCATCGGGAGGAGGGGCTGAAGGATCGATAAAACACTAACCTGAAGTCTCGCTGTTTAAATCTGTAGCTCCGTGTGTTTACAGCTCCAAAACACAAGTCCAGTTGCTTCATCTTTTTACTTTTCATTTTCCTTGTAGATAGTATGATAATAACTATGTCCAGCCTGGGTCGCGGAGAGTATCAATCCTAAAGTTAGCTACTCGGTTGATACTTTTTTCCAGCTCGTAGTTTCGTTCAAAAAAAAAAAAAAGCTTCACTGGAGCATCCCGGTCAGAGGCAGGTTCAGATATAAACACTGAACTGAAGAAGCATGTCAGATAATTATTTAATCGGCTCTGATTAAACAACAACTTCAGATTCGATGTGCAAAATGTAGCATCCATGCTAGCTCTGTAAACAAACAAGCCGGCTGATGAGACGTCACGTCTTTTACTGCGCATGCGTGTCACATCAGTGCTGTGTAGCGTTCACACASGGGTCTGATRCAGGTCACATTTAAAATGTAATGTGAACGTTCACACAAAAAGATCGGATTTTTTCAAAAAATCGGAACTGAGCATTAAGACCTGCAGTGTGAACGTAGCCAAAGGTACCATCTCAAAATCATATTGGCTTAAATAAATTGTGCTTTAACTTGTGTAAACAGCTGCTGAACTGGAGATTTCCTGCCAAAGTCTTTACTAACRGTGCTAGAATGATGTCCTGATTATGTTCCCTTTGTTTGCTCTTAGTAAGGGGGGTCCAGCTTTCAGTCCCTCACATCCACTGCTCCCCCTGAGGCAGAGACAACAAAAACAGCAAGGGGAAGACAGTTCAGGTAAATATAATTCTCCTTAAAAAAAAAGTGGAGATGCAGGCTTGCTTCTAATTCATCCTTCATGCTGTTTTAATTTGAACAGGTCTGAGAAACCGTTCAAACTCCCTGTCTCAGGTGGATGGACAACAACTCAGAGGCTCTGCTGTAGCRTGGCCCGACAAAAGGCAAAGGTATCTGTAAAAATAGCAAGGAGTTTTTTGATTTGCCAATAATAACAATAAATGTAAACCGTATGCTGTACTGACAAATAGTCTTTCTGCAGGCCTGTGTCCACGCTCAGCCCCTTCATGTTGCATTCAGCCACAGACAGCGATGCAGACGTTGTTTCTGGTGACAGCGTGAGTCTGGCTCGATCAATCAGTAAAGACAGCCTGGCATCTAACGTCATCAACGTCACTCCGAAACACCAGACCTCCGTCCACCAGCAGTCTCTCGCTGCCATGCGAAGAGTCAACGGCCACAACCTGCTGAACAACGTCAACCTGGAGGATGATGAAGAAACTCTRGTGGCAGTCTCGAGGACCGATAGTTCTGTTACTCCCAAACGAGGYGACGGGGCGCAAGCTTCTGCTGCAGTCGGTCCCAAACCTTCCGCAGACTCCAAACCTGCTACAGAAGGCTTTTACCTTGAACCACTAATGCCTGCTGTACTCAAAACAGCTAAAGAGAAGTCTGTATGCCTGAACAAGGAGGAGGAGAGTGGTGAAGTGTCCCGGTCTACAGGCAGGGGCTCTCTGCGCCGAGGAGATGGATCTTCAGCAGCTGTTCGTAGGAAAGCCCCTTCTGATCTCAGCCGAACATTTACCCCTCCAGGCGAGAAGGAAAACGTGTCAGAGGAGGTACAAGCAGGGTTCAGACCAACGGTCACCAGCAGTGTGGATTATTCATCCAGAGAACCAGCTGAAGGTTTTTATCTTCATTCAGATTCTGAGGAACCAAAGTGTGRTCAAGGCCTGGAGGCCGACCTGGAAGACCTGGACGAGGAGGAGGAGGATTTAGACGAAGCTATTACAACTAAAGACTCAAACTTTCTAAGAAAAGCATACACTGACATTGATGAGAAAGAATCCGCTAAGCTCCAAGAGGACATGAATGTCAAAGAGCATGAGGACAAAGACCTGAACGGCGGCAGTGGTCGGTCCAGTCCTTGTCTCAGCACACACTCCCAGGCCAGCAGCATGGCCAGTGGCAGTGTGCGCATGACCTCCTTCGCTGAGCGCAAAGCCCAGCAGCAACGCTTCGGCAGCAACCATGACCTCCGCTCCAGTGCCTCCAGCTCCCAAAGGACCACTCCAGACGGATCAGAGAGTAGCGGACCCCTGTCATCTTCCTGGAGACTAAAGAGGGATCAGAGCCCCTCTTCCCCCTTAGGAGGATGCAATCGTCCGGGCGACGGCGCGAACGTGCTGGCCTCTGAAATAGTTCAGCTACGCATGCAGCTGGAGGAGAAGCGACGGGCCATCGAGCACCAGAAGAAGAAGATGGAAGTGTTGTCTGCGAGGCACAGGCAGAAGCTGGGAAAAGCAGCCTTTTTGCACATTGTGAAGAAAGGAGGTGGAAGAAGCGACACGTTACCAAACTCACTGAAATCGGACATCTCTAAAGATGAGCTGAATGGGGAGAAGGGACACTTGAGTAAAGATGATATGTGTGTTGATACCCTGCGAGGAGAGAAAGAGGTGGAAGGGACTGTCCCTCCTGGTGCCTTAGAAGCAGACAAAAAGGGAAACGGTGGAAGCTTTTATCTAGACGAAGAATTGGACCTGAATGAGTGCAGCCGCTCAATCGAACTACTGAACGAAGCCATCGGCAGCATCCAGCAGCAGATGATGCAGCTGTCGCTGCAGCAGGAGGTGCTGATGAAACAGAATGTACAGTCTCCGTCCGGTTCTGCTCCACCRCCTCCTCACGCAGCAGACAAAAACTGGAACTCTAAGACCGGAGCGGGTTTTCACTTTGTGGAGCCCCTCTCTGGTTCCGGCAGCGCTCCGACCAGAAAACCTCCCAAACTGAGCTCAGGCCGGAGCTCCAGGTCCAAGCCGTCAGAGCTAAAGATGGCTAAGGAGCAGAGCCGGCACGCCTCCAGGACCCTCACCCCCACACAGGCTGGGTCAGAACCGTTACCAAAYCCAAGACAGTTAGCTGGGGGCAGGTCCCCCAGGGCCGAGCAGCCCGACAGCCCCAGAAACCCCACAGCCGGAGAGACCGTGGACAGACCGGCGTCCAGTCACGCCCGGAGCACCACCTTCCGCCTTCACGACGAGGCGAACATGCGCCTGCCGACCCGAGTGGACCTGACGACCGTGGTGGCCCCAGAAGTGTCCTTCGAGTGTCCGTCCAGCACGGCGAGAGAGTCTGAGCTCAGCGCTTCAYATGGTTCAGGAAAAGAGACCGTACCGTCGGAGGAGGCACAGCGCAGCAAAGCCCACCTGATTGAGGTCGATCTGTCTGACCTGAAGGCCCCCGAGGAAGAGGAGGGAGCTGAAAATGGAACAACAGAGGGGGGCGATGGAGAGCAGAAGTCAGTCATGGGCTTTTTCTTCAAGGTAATTTGTTTTTATAGTGTTTATGTTGTTTTTAATCTCCAGTGCATGAAAATMATGAATGTGTTTTAGACTTTTGTTTTGCCAGAATATTTCTACTTTTAAAAGGATCCCAGATTAGTTGTAACTTTAGACTTTATTTGATCAACACATTTTAAAATAAAATAAAGAAAAATAAAGTAAAATGCGAATAAAAAAAGAATTAAATTAAATTAAAAAATAATAATAAAGACTGTAAAAATACAGTAGGCTGTTAAGTTTTGTAAATTTTTAAAATATATATTTTAACACGGATGGAGCCATTTTATTTACACACAAAGCATTCTGGGTAAATGATGACGTGGATAGGTCCTCGGTGTGAGCGAGCT
>NW_013952805.1:139894-147124 GCF_001266775.1 Austrofundulus limnaeus
TCACCCTGGCTGCGATGACAGCTGTTAATCGCTGTAGTTTGTAGCTCCCCGTGTGTCGAGCCCTTAATACTGGGACATTTCTGGAATCCTTATTAAAAAACAACACCTGCTTGGAACATTCCACAGGTGAACAGGCTCACTGGAAACAGGTGAGTCTCTTGATTGGGTATAAAAGGAGCATCCCTGAAAGGCTCAGTTGTTCACAAGCATGGCTGGGGTGAGGTTCGCCACTTTGTTATGTCTATGTAATGAGTGCAAGCGGGGCTCGACGTCCCCTTGTTTTTGTCTCTCTTTCCCTCTTTGTGTTGGGTGTCGTTGGGGCCCTGATTCACACCTTTTGCTCACAGGGGGCTGAGTCATACTTGCAATAACATAACATAACATTGTAGGAAGACAACTGGACACGAAGGCCTCCACCTCTGTTTAATGGTGGATGGTTTTTCTTCACAAAAATGGTTTCCTTTACTCCTCTGCTTTGTGTGTAAATAAAATGGTTACGTCCATGTTAAAATATATTTTTAAAATTTTTCAAAACTAAACATCCTGCAGTATTTTTACAGTTTTGATTTTACAGTTAAAATATATGTTTATCAAATAAAGTCTAATGTTACAACTAATCGTGGATCCCTTTAAACATCTACTGATTTCTCTATGCTGACAAACAAACTTTATTTGAAAGCTTGGGCAAATTTACATAATGAAGCATCACTTTTTATGTTGTAGGACGAGCAGAAAGCAGAGGATGAACTTGCTAAAAAGAGGGCAGCATTTTTGCTGAAGCAGCAAAAGAAAGCCGAAGAGGCTCGACTCCGTAAACAACAACTAGAAGCAGAATCGGAGCTGAAACGGGAYGAAGTCAGGTAAGTTCTATTCTCATCGTCAACACAAGGATCATCATTGTCCCATAAAACGCTCAAACTCGTGGTTTTTTTCTTTCAACGCCAGACGGAAAGCAGAGGAGGATCGTCTGCGTAAAGAGGAGGAGAAGACGAGGCGGGAGCTGATCAAGCAGGAGTATCTGCGGAGGAAACAGCAGGAGATGTTCGAGGAGCAAGGCCTCGTGAAGCCCAAAACCCCCAAACCCAAGCAGAAACACAAACACAAAGCTGTCTTCAGAGAGGAAGCTTCCAGCGATCATTTCTCTAAGTGCTCTTCCACACGTAAGACTGTTAACATCAATACTCAGCTTAAAGCAAAATACCAGAGTTATTTCCAATKTATTTTTTCTCATAATTGTTCCTTGTAGTTATTATTTATGTTATTGGTTTGAAATTACGGTTTTTTAAATTATTTTATTAGTTTTGAGGATTTGAAGCAGCCTTGATTCTAAAACCTCTAAACCTGAAAGCATTAGAGTTTATTGCTGTTTTTCCTGATTTAGTGTGGTTTTCAAGCATCTCACATGAAATAATTCTATAATAATCTCTGTTCCACACAGTCGACAACCTGAGTAACGCACAGTCAGGCTCCAATCTGTCTCTGGCATCTGCAGCCACCAATGAGGCCGACAGCGTCAACTCCGGAGGGGCTGGCTCTCAGCGGTAAATTCACCTGATTACATTTGTTTCTGCAACATCTTTTATTATATAAGTTTATTTTTAAAGTGAGAACATGAGGTGCATCAAATTGTCCTTTTAAGTTTGCTCAAGCTGTTATTTCTGCGTGTCCAGCTGCGACTCGGTGGAGTCTTTTCCAGGCAGTCGTAACAACAGTCGAGCTGCAGAAAGAGACTGGGACAACGGCTCCACCGCTTCGTCCATCACTTCTATGGCTGAATACACAGGTGAGCTTTTTATCAGACACCACTRAATAACAGGACTGTTTATCTCTTAATGATTGATCAGTAAGATGCAGATTGATGTGTCAGGTAGATTCAAACAAATTAATTTAGTTTTTTTTATCGTTTTAAACCTGGCTCCTGCTGTAGATATACCCAGTGTTTCCCCTAACATTGTACAACGATAAAGTTGAGAGGTCGTATTAATTACAGGAGTGACTTATGACTGCTTTTTTCTAATTTACTACCGCAATAAAGGTTCAATTTTTTTATATATATATAACTGTAATATTGTGTCTTGGGGGATAAATCCTCATAATTTCTCCCTCCTGCTGGACGTTGTGCAGAGCGAAGTGTATAACAACAACTGTAGCTGTTTTTCACACCACTAATTTGCTAATTTAACAATCAGCTTCTGCTCTGGGAGAAGCAGATCATTTTCTGCAATGATGAAGTTCAATGTATGGCAGGCTGTTTTAACATAAAATCGGTTTCACTGCACTTACATTCCAGATATCAGAAATCTGTTTATAACTTGACATATTAGTTATTTAAAATGTCTTTAATTATATTTTGACTAGGCAAAATGTCTGTTTAAGRTATCTCTAATTACATTCTGACTAGAATAAATAATGTCAGATTTACCATTAAGTTGTATGGAGGCTCCAATTCAAGATATCTTAAATTACATTATTATTTAAGGTACGTTAAATGTATTTTAGATATGATGTATATAAGATTTAACTAATGCAAAGTAAATTACAGACTTTTTCTCTTTTAATCAACACCATCATGTTTCTGCTGTTGATCTTCATTCTGTGTTCAAATCCCCCCACCCTCCCAAGGCCAATACTTCAGGGGAAACACAATACCAGCTTTTGTTTTATCTTGTTTGGTGCAGAATAATAAAATGATTAAACTGTTTTTAGGTCCCAAACTGTTTAAGGAGCCCAGCGCCAAGTCAAACAAACCAATCATTCATAACGCGATCTCTCACTGCTGCCTGGCTGGAAAAGTTAACGAGCCTCAGAAGAACCAGATCCTAGAGGTCAGTCTTTTGTTTGTTTGTTTGTTTGTTTGGAAGTGTTCTGTGTTTGATAAACTAAAATGCAATTTTTCAAAATAAGCTTCTTGCACAATCTGTGTTTGGTTCATTCTTTGTTTTTCGTTTTAATTTCAAAATAAAAAAAGTTTTTTTTTCTGTTTTATAAAACCTAAATGTAAAAATGTTAAACTGAACTAAAAAAAATCCATGGTGTTGATTGTTACTTCACTTAGCTAAACCCAACATAAAAGGTGTGGTTGTTGTTTTAATATTCAGCGATGGCTACYGAAATTTATTGAAATGAAGCATCAAAGAATAAAAGTTGACAGTGGCTGAAGAAGACTGCTTAAAAACATAAACCATTCCTAAAGATATTGGGAACAGCTGCATTGAACCTTATTCTTCATAACTTGGAATATTAAAGCTATTTTGTTCACAGTAAGATTTACTTCCTCTAAATAAGACTTGTGTTTGTTTCTAAAGTGCTCAGTGGAAATGTAACACCCCAGGAGTTCAGGCCATGATGAGTTCCAATTAAATAACAGAAGTATCAAATGGTGTTCTAACAAAATATAAAGCTCGTTTTTGCTTTAATCATTAAATTAAAATAAATTAAAAAAAAACGGAAAAACCACCCAATGATTTGTTTAAAACAAAAAAACAAACAAATGATGAACCATTCAAGGAATTTGAGCCTAAATGCTTTACAACATTCTCTAATAAAGGTTTTTTCTCACTGGGCTGTGAAAAAGTCTGCCTGGGTGTTTTAAAATGTAAAATATATTTTGTTCTAATCTATTTCGTCACTACATCTGTTTGACCTGCTCCTCCACCAGGAGTTGGACAAGTGCGAGTCCAACCACCTGATGATCCTGTTCCGTGACGGCGGCTGCCAGTTCCGGGCGCTCTACTCCTACTTCCCCGACACGGAAGAGATCCAGAAGCTGACGGGCACGGGACCAAAGAGCATCAGCAAGAAGATGATCGACAAGCTGTACAAGTACAGCTCGGACCGAAAGCAGTTCACCGTCATCCCCGCCAAGACCGTGTCGGTCAGCGTGGACGCCCTGACCATCCACAACCACCTGTGGCAGGCCAAGAGAGGCGCTGTGCCAAAGAAAAGTGGGAAATAACAGATGTGTTCTGAAGCTGCAGTCATCTAAAATCATCAGATCTTCATCACGCTCCTTTCCTGAATGGACTGCAACGAAGCTCGTTTGGAAACTGACCTCACCCGGGCAACACGTGGACATGTTGTTGGTCCTAGGTAGAAAGAAGGGAAATTTAGAATTTGCTTCTCCATGTGACGTCGGTGCGATCGGTTCGGTTCAGGTTTATTTCATTAAATTTTCTTTGAAGCAAGCATGTGGCGTTGTTTCTCATGTGGAGAACAATCTTTTTTTATTTTTATTTTTTACGTGAAGTATTTATTAGTTCAGCACTGTAGTGGTTGTGAGCTCAGCTGCAGCACTAAAATCCTTCCTTCTCTGGAAAAGCCTCCCCCTTTGGATAGATGTGGACACGATAGCAGAGGAGAGGGGGTCTTTGTACAACCCTTTAGAACTATCAGACTCGTTCCAACAGCTGTCACGTCCAACCAGGCTGGCATTACCGTCTTCTGCCTCATCAGTGATCTCCAAAAAGCTGCTGCTCTGAACTGTTTTTAGTTTTTTTTTATTTCTCTTTTCTTTGTCGGGGGGGCGGTCTCCCTCATCTGTTGGCCTTTCACGCATCATGGTACTATTGTCTTATTTATTCAGCCGCTTTTTAACTAAATCGTGTAGCACTGGATATGTGTTCATCGCAAAAAAAACCCAACTTCAATGGTCTTTTAAGTACCTTTTTATTAGTTAAATCATCCCTTTTTCTACAGGATGTGGAAAAAGTCGGGGTTAATAGGCTTTGGTACAACAATGATGCTTTTTTGTTTGTTTACCATTTAGCTTTTTWAAATTATTTTTATTGAAGCAATGTGGTCTGGAGTTTACGCCRGTGTTGTGTTTTTATCAGAAGGAGGGATTCTGTTTAGAGCGTAGTTCTTTCTCCATTGGACACGACTCGTCCTGTACAAAGGTGCACTCATGAACAATCGACAGCAGCTTTTCTCCTCCCCTCCCCCTCTGTCCTCCCGAGTGTTTCTGTCCCGTCTTTTACTCACACGAGCCGAGCTCTTATTGTGAAAGGGCGCTTCCTTACAGTATTTRATATAAATCCGGAGAGGTTTGTGTGTGAGGGGCAGGTTGTGGTTCTGTTGTGTTCCAACATTAAAGAACATTCCTCCAAGGTGTTAACAAACACTGCCACATTGTCTCTATTTCCTGTTTTTTCCCTAAAAATTAAAAGTGCTTTTCTTTTACATTCGTTGGCTTCGAGAACAACCTGAAAGTGTTGCACGAGCACTTTATTTTACTTTACCTTGAATGGGCATGAAAACTAATTTCTAACACTGCTGTTTGACACTCCAATAAGTTTAAAATAACGCTAAGAAGTTAGAAATACAGCTGACATCGATTACTACTGCGGTCTCCAAAAAAACAACTCGATACTTGAGAAGTCACTTTGCTGCATTTTGATGTTTTTTTTTTTTGGGCTTGGGGGCGGTGAGATAACCGTAAATGTATGAAAGTATATTTTTATGTTCACTAAACGATTGTATTGGCATTTGGTCATCATTTTGTTACACTAGTGTACTTTTCATCTTTGTTGATTTTATCTTTGATCCCATGGCATCTATTTATTTTGAAATGGAAGCACTGAAACAATAAAATTTCAAGTAAATAAGCCACATTTTTTTCATTTTCGTTTTTCTTGATTTGTCCATGTTTTCTTTGTTTGCTACTTGTGAACACCACACTGATTTTAAAACTTCACTTATTTTTTTCCGTTTTTTCTCCTGCATCTGTTCAGTTCTTTTCATTAATGGGTAACAGATAGCGTTTGAGTCAAACTGCAGAAGCGTGACGAGATGTGAGGAAGTGGAACTGTTGAGGCACCATCAGACCTCCCCTGGTGCGAACCGTCTCGTTTTATCAGCCAGCCGTGACCGCGGCTTTAACGCCAGCTCATAACCATGGCGAGMGCCGATCCTCCATGGAAACCGTGTTTCCTTTTTTTCACGCCCGGTTCAGGTGACCACGACACCGTCAAAACTTTGCAAACTGTCGGCTCGGAGTCGGATCTGCCGTCTTGACATGAAGGGTGAGCGTTTTCGATTTGTTTTATCAAAGCTGTTCAAAKTGCAGAAATGTTGCAGGTCGATGCGACTGATGCTCTGCTTCCACACAGGCGTGGCGGCGTTTGTTCTGGTGCTGATGGAAGTTCATCTCTGCAGTCCCTGTCGCAAAGTGGAATCTGTTCTGATCTGTCAAAAGGTCTTAGCAAGTAAGGACTTTGGATTTTACGCTTTTCACTGCATCAAAAATWAAATATTTAAAGGATAAAAAATAGAAAGATTTAAATTTTTCATTACATAAAACCAGATGTATTAATAAAAGTAAAAACACCCCAACAGTAAATGACTTTGGTAAAAATTACTTTCACTAAGATAAGTATTTGAGTCTCCATGGTCGCGGGTCGCCACTACAGGCAGCCACCATCTTGCACCGCCATCTTGTCTACGAAGGCTCATGAAGGACAAACTGCGGTGGCGGTGTCAAAAACGGTTTTAGTTGTAATACTATAAATGTAATATTTGTTGTATGTCATTAGCTACGTTCACATGGACAAAAGTAATMGGATTAAACAGCCGTTCGGAATAAAAATGTGTCATGTAAACAGCTCGTTCCGATTATTCTGATCCAATTGAGCTCGATCCGATGTATTTTTAATCTACTACTTTAGAATCGCTTAACTTTTTAATCCGAATGAAAGGGTGGGTTATGCCGATTGATAATCGGAATGAGGTTCATGTAAACACTTAATCAGATCATCTTATTCTGATTGTAGTAAACTGACCTGACTGTGCATGTCTGCTGACTTTCATTCACCCGGTGCGACAGCAGCCCTCCAGCTGCGCTGCACCGTGCAGAACTTTTCCTCCTCGCTCTCTTAACAGATGAAAAAGGAGGCAAACGGCAGGCGTTGCTTCGCAAAAAATAAAAACAAAAAGCACGTATTGCTTCATCTGCAGGCTGCAGCTCAACCAAGGAGTAACGGCGTCTCTACCGTTATTAAAAGCTGACACGGGTCCGTCCTGAGGCACAGAGGAGCTTTGTTTACGTTTGTAACACGGAAGTAGAGCTGAACGTTTACAACACTGCGCATGTCCGGACTTTTATTCTGAATAAAACTCCGGTGTATTTTCATGATCGGATTGTGTCCATGCATACTTTCGGATTATTAAATCTGAATACATTTCAATCCAATTAAAAAAATTTGTGCATGTAAACATAGCTGGTATAATTTTACT
>NW_013952805.1:147301-161587 GCF_001266775.1 Austrofundulus limnaeus
GGGGAGGACCAGGGAGGATGATTCAACCACTCAGCCACTAGATGTCGCTGAAAACAACAAATCCTACACAGTGTGCCTTTAAAAAATTTTGAACAATTTTTGCTCCCATTGAAATACATGGGAATTCCATGAAATCTTTCAACATTTCACTACATTCASAAATATTACTATACAGCACCAGTTTTCAAAAAATGTAGAYCCTTCTTGGAAACAGCTGATTATTTTAAAGTAGAAAACAAATTCTCACAACGTTTTCAGTTTGAGTAAATCTGTTCTGACTCAACGGGACACGTTGACACCTTTTGTCTAACAGGTAAAGAAAAGCTGCCATAAATTTTTTTACAACCCAGAAATGCTCATTTTTATGGCATGTCTGAAAACAAGGCCACACAGTAAAAACTACTAAAAAATAAAGTGTTTGTTCTTTTATGAAAGTTTATTTTTAAATGGTCTCATTGAGAAAAGTGAGAAACAAAACTTTAAAGAAACTCTCATCTAGAGATTTTACTTTGTGGGAAGTTTTCTTTTTAAATGCGGCACCTTTTTTCTCCACTGTTACGCTGACGACTTTCTGATTTATTTACCCATGAAGCTTAGAGGACCTATTTCTGCATCGTTGACATTAAACRGTGGCTCGAACAAAACTTCCTGTTTTTAAATGAAGGAAAGACAGAGTGTGCCATGCTTTTATCAACTTTGTAATGCTCATCATGTTGGAACCTCACAATCCTCAGTTTTTCATCTCATTTTTTTTGCTTGTAAAGAGATGTAATAGCAAATGTTGATTGAGTGATTAAATAATACACTTATATAAACCTATATTTACCATCAGTTAGACTCTTTAATATTTATAAGAGTATTTTTGCTTGAAAAAAACTAAACTGTGGGTTACAAAATGTGCTGCTGTATCTTTTTCTTACTCGGTTATTAAAAACATGTAAAGTCACTGTGACGTGCAAATCCTTCAAATGCAAAAAGTCAAAGAATACATTTAGATTTAAGAAACTTGACACAAATCACATGATTTTAGGAAGAACAGAGCCGGCAGCAGCAGCTCTGCTCCTCTCAACAACAACGCAAATTTGTGCACGAAGTTAGTCGGGACTGAAAGAAGAGTACGACAGTTTACCTCATGACTCAGAAAACATATATTTTAAACAGCAGAATTTAAAGAGACATCCTACAAATATTTACTGTTTCAGGCAGGTTGTTGATTAGAGGAGTCGGGGTGAGGCACGGTGGTGGTAGTRTCATGCTGTGATACTGATTTGCTCAAGGAGGATGGAGCACTTAATATAGGAAGGATTTAAAAGCATGATATGTCTCCTTTTTAAAACTTCATAAATCCACAAGAAWGTGGTTTCTGCAGTAAAATTTATTACTAATTTTCAATAAATTGTCACTGATTTTTCATAGTTTTGGAAAAAGAGGTGAACTTTTGTTGCGTAAGTGCTTGAGTTGCTGAAGTAAATACATTTTTTTTCTGTTTAGACTTTGAACCTGGCTGTTCAACCATGGCTGTTTTAATGCGTAATGTTGGAGAAATCAACTCCTCGGTGCTGCAGAGTGAAAAGCTCGCCTCAGTCACTCGCCTCACCGGTGAGGACGCTGGCATCACCGAAATCGCCGAAAACGCTTTCGGCTCCTTTTCAAACCTCCAACTCCTTCATTTAGACGGTAACCTGCTGTCGCAGATCAGTCCAACCTGGTTCAGGAACCTTGGGGTCCTCAGAGACCTCCRACTCGCAGGGAACCTGGTTGAAGGTTTGAACGGGTCCATGCTGGACGGACTCACAAACCTCACAGCGCTCAGCCTGAGGAAGAACAGGATCCRAAGCATTCACCCGAACAGTTTCAGATCCCAGATCCTGCTGGCTGACCTGGATTTGTCTGAGAACCAGCTGACGTGGGTCTCGCCGCAGATCTTCAGGTCACTGGGTTCTCTCCGGTTCATCAGGCTGGATAAGAACCCCTGGAACTGCTCCTGTGATGCCGAAGACTTCATTACCTCCATTAAAGGTTTGTGATTCATGGAAGTGAGTTATAAACGTGAGAACAAACTTAAAGCTTCACGTGTCCTCAGAGCTGAAGAGACGAAATCAGCTGAATGAATCGGTGGGTGTTACTTGTGGGAGTCCTCCACCTCTGAGGGGTCAGCCTGTGTGGAACGTCTCCATCTGTCCACCAACAACACAAACTCCCTCCAAAACACCGACCGCATCCCCTGGTACACCTGTTCTCCCTCACTTCCTGCTTCACTTGGATGCTTCAAAGTAAATCCTCKTAAGATATTTGTATTTACAAAATGGGTCAAAAACAGTCTCTTTGCTTCCTGCAGCAAAACCTGAGTCATCTAGTCCTCTAAACCCGTCATCAAAGACTGAAACCCCGTTTCAGTCCAGACCTACTGATCCTCCACCTCCGACAGTCTCCTCTCACCCCGGTACGTTTCACTCTTCTTCTCTTTGAATTGTTTTAAATGTTAAGTTTCTGCAGTCTCTTTGATTTTTAGTCACTCCTTCATCATCATCGTCATCATCATCATCATCATCATCATCATCATCAGAGGCTTGTGAAGAAACCAAACCCCCCGATGCACCAACACCTTCATCCACAGGTACGTCTTCCTCGTTCTTAAAATAACAGCAACATTAACTTTTAGCATCACTAACTGGGGCTAAGCATAATTATTAAAGTATGATTTTTTTTATCTTCCTGCTTCCTAAAATCATTGTAGTATAATTTTAATATAATTTTCTTTAACATACATATGTRAAAGTAGAGTTGTAAATGAACCAAATGTAAATTTCTTGAGTTTAACTGTAAATTTCTGGTCTAATAGCACCATCATGTGGTTAAAAATAGATTTTATTTCTAACCACTGAAAAGGTCTCTTTCCTTTGTTACAGTTTGTGCATAAGGATTGTTGTGTTCTCGTTTATTTATTGTTATACTTTATCAGTTTATTTTAACATATAATGAAAAAAATCAGATTAGACTGTGCTTCTGATTGGTTGTCCAGTTTCTGCAGTAATAAACTCAGTGAGTCATCCTGAAAATCTTTAACGGTGTTTTACCAGCAGGTGGCGCCAAAGAGACAGAATTTAATTAGTGTCGCTTTTTTTATTTTTTATTTTTTAATATAATTTATATAAAACTCAGGAAGGTTTTTAATGCTTTTATCTGATGTTGAAGGATTTTGTGAACCTGTTTAGTTGTTGTTTTCAGAAAATCATGTGACATCACCTCCAGGTACAAACTGCACCGACATGAAACCCACCAACACGTCCAGTACGTTCAGTTCTTATTATCTTTGTTTGTTTTTAACTCCTGAGTAATAATAATCTGCCTTTTTTAATATTTCCATTTCAACTCCCAGATACAAAAGTTCGCACTCTCATTATTGTGATTGGTATGTTTTTATTCTTTCTAAAAACTTTAGTTTRATTGTTGTGGGAGAAAATACCAGCTTGGCTTTAAGATATTTCTCCTCTGCAGTGGTGCTCTCCGTGCTGCTGCTTGCCTCATGTTTCACGGCAGGGCTGCGGATAAGAAAACGCAGCAAGAAAACCGTGATGCCCGAATGTCCGAACGAGGAWAAGGAGGAGAAAAAGCTGGAGGAAGAGGGCAGGTCAAGTCCTGACCGGTCTGCAGGATGCTCTCAGATCAGGTACTCGGAGGTGACTCGGATGAAATCGTTTTGCGGGGTCAGAGCCAAGTCTGCGAACGCCGTCATCCTCACATCTCCATTCTGCCTGCCAAAAGATGAAGTTAACATCCAAACTGAGACAGAGGCTCCATCAGACGGTTCAGGAACCCCGGGAAGGAAGGAACTGGTAACCAAACCAAGAGAAATCCTCTCTGACGAGTTCACAGCCACGGACTCGATGTCAGWGTTTGAGAAACRAGAGAATTCTGATGATCTKTATGAAAACCCAGACTGTGTTTACGCCAACACTGAAACTGATCCTTATCTGAGCATTGGCACAGTCCAGAACAAACCCACTTCTGAWGAGTCTACTGCAGGTCCAGGTCCAGGCGAGAACCAACAGAGGGGTAAAGTTATGAGGAGGGTTTCCMCCTGGCCTCCGTCTGCAGCTCAGTGGCGGGCCAGATGTGAAATGAAAGAGGAGCAGGAGGCCGAGAGTTCTGCTGTTTGGACACAAAACGTGACTCTGAAGCTCTCAGACGAAGTGGAGACGATTGTCAACAAGATCCCCGAAAGAGAAGAGCAAACTCAAATGGGCCAAAGAGACACTGTTTTCAACACAAACAGGCCTTCTGTCAATGAGCTGGAAAAGGAGGAAAGAAAGCTTCTGGACCAAGTTCCTCTGAGACAAACGAGCGCAGACGTCCGTCACAACGAAGAGCTGAAATGTGGAGGAAACCCTGCCCACCAGAGCAGCAGCAGCAAGGCAGATGTAAGGAAGGGGCCAAAGCGTTGTGTGGCCAGCAGGCAGAGGGCAGAAAMCAGGGCTGTCGCGTCGAAGGCGCCCTCCGGTGGCACCTCGCCGGACGACGAAACGCTGCTGTCCGGGAACGAGTACGTCTTTGTGAACCTGCTGCACGAGGTGGCTCAGAACAACGGGCGCTGGACCCGAGAAAGGTGGAAGCAGATGCACATCAACAAGCAGCGGCGGTGAAACACATTTACCTGCTACAGCTATCAGAACCATTTGTTAGACTAGACGCGTCATGTGTGACATTATGCACAGTTTTAGGAGGTCAAACTATATTCATCTTAAACTCTTATATCTGTGTGTTAAAAACCTCTAAAAAAGCGGTTTCAGACACTTTCCAGAGTAAAATAATTATGTCACGTGTCAAACTTAAGGCCCATGGGCCAARTGTGGCCAGCCGCTGCATTTTATATGGTCCGCGAGAGCTTCAAAGATATATTAATGTCTTTAAAATAAGCTGCTTTATAGCCAGTATTTTCCATAAACTACATCTCCCACAGTGCATGTTGATTATTTTCAGAGTTTTAAAGTGACTAAGTACAAATACTTCTTTACTTAAGTATAATTTTTGGGCATCTGTACTTTTTTACTTCTACTCCTTACATTTTATTAAAAAGGCAGGAAGTAGAAAGTTGTTACTTTTACTTCATTTTTGCTTGTTTTCATTCCAACTTGTTACTTTAAAAAATACTATCCATWTAAAYTGTGCCTCCTAGATAGAGTGAGTTTAATTGTGGTTGAATGAGAAGTAATAATATAATAAATATATAAAATTCTGATACCGTATAAGTTTCTACACAAACAAATCATGTCACACTCCAGCAGGACATAATCATTAAAATAAAAGGGCTGTACTTAAAGAAGTAGTTGTATTTCATGAATTAATTTATTGCATTTGGCCGCAGCCCGCGGTTAGATTTTTATTTTGGAGAAAAAGTTTGGGCAGCCTCGTTATATGTATATAACAGCTTGATTAGTGCATCCTAAATTTAACAAATTAATGATTTTAATACGATATAGTCATTTCTGCATTTTTTGGGGAGGTCACCTCCTAATAAATGTCATACAGAAAATCGAACTGCTCACTTTAAATCAATACTTTTACTTAAGTACAAAAAATATCAGATACTTTAAGATTTTTACTCAAGTAATATTCCTAAAGGAGACTTTAACTTTTACCAAAGTAATTTTTTGGCAAGATACTTGTCCTTTTACTCATGTATCATTTTGTGGTACTTTATACAACACTGATTATTTTACCCACAAAATGACAGCATCCCACCACTAGGTGGAGGGGCACAGGGTTTAAAAGTAGTTGGCAGCCAGCAAAATGTAAATTTTCCATTAAATGCATTTTCGCCAGCTATTTTATTTATTTTTTTGCTTTGACAGGGAAGTGGGAATTTCCCACTTACAAATCGTACACTTAAACTGGAACACTCCGCTAGTGGGAATCCCATGTGGGAAAGTTCAGAATTAAAGTGAGCAGCTACTCACAACTCAACAGTGAGTAAAACTAAAAAGAAAWAAAACTTAATAGTGTTTCTGTATTTAGTCCACACTTAGCCAGTTGTACATGCAGCACTTTTCAGTGTTTAACTTTTTCGATGAAAGAAATACCAGGCAGAGCTCAGTTATTGTTTGCTAGTCGTGCTCAGCCGYAGCAATACGACAAATAAGGCGTTTAGTCAAAGTTAAACACAAACCTCAAAATAATTTACAACTAGTCCTTCCAGGGCCGTCATAACGCTCACGTGGCCCTCAGTGAAAATGTTTTCTGTGAACCCTCTCAGTACACACATTGTTTTACAGAGAAACGGTTTCTAATTRTCATTCTGAGGTCAAATAAAACCATTTTGTCAGAGTGTGTGGCTGCATGCAGCATTTATTTGTTCATATCTTTGTGCAGAAGAACATTTCTCGATAGAAATAGTACAAAATGGATTGACCTCTTGCAGACGAAGACTCAAAATAAAAAAAACAAAGTGAAGGTAAACACAGTACATTGGCTTCTTGGTAACATGCATGTTCCATTCATATAAGTATCAAATAATGGCTCCAAGTTGCAAGCAGCTGACTCAGTTAGGGGTTTTTGTTGAGCAATGTCCTGCTAACTGTTTGAAAAGTTTCCTTCTTGGCAAGCTTTTTTATCAAAACATGCTTTTAAGAGACAACATGCCCTTCTTTTGTTTAGTTTTTTTTTTTTTTTTTAAGTCTGGATATCAGACTTTAGTGAGGACTTTAGAAGATGAGTGGATGAATTTATCCTTCATTGCAGGTTTTCTCTGCTCGGCTCCTTTGTCCTGAAAACTGACATGTTTAAGGAACAGTTAGGCAAAGATCTAGTGTGATTCTGTAAACCCCCCACGTATCAAAAACAAAACAGTCCATCTTCCATTGCTTTGGGATTATTTGAGATGAAAAAGAGAAATGCCTCGCTGGAAAAAAAAAAATTCTGCCAAAACCTGCAGGGTGACTCATGATGAGTTCCTGTGAGTTGACTGTTTTATATGTATGAATGGACTGAATACTGTCAKCGTTCTACAAATTTAGATTAAAGGGTCATGCTGTATACACATCGCCACAGAGCTTAGTGCAAAAATAGTTCAAGTTCTCTTCATTTCTCATGACAAGAACCGTATAAAGTTCTTATTTACAGTGAGTAAACCTAAGAGACGGATGAAAATGCACTTATTCAAAAACACTGACACTGTTGCATTCCTCTAATAAAAGGCCTGCAGCAACACAAAATACCTTCTTTCCAAGATAAAATTGGAAATGCATCACGAACAATAAGACTTGATTCTGTGCAAAACATCCTGCTAGTTCTCTTTCAAACGAGAAAACTCAAAGATAAAACCAGCGAAGTGGAACAAAACTGCATTAACTGATGCAGATTATTACAATTATCACTTAAGATGTCAGAATTAAAACAGTTGATATGAACCTGTCAAAAATAACAGTGATATGTTGAGTATTACATGTTAAAAATGGCTGCCTTCATGATGGATGTAACCACAGGATCTGCCTAAGTTAAAGTGCAACATGTTGGCCTCCTGTAGACTCCTATTCAAATTATTCACTAATCTGGTAAAAATACTAAAAATTTTCATTCACATTGATATTCTGTGAGATTAAGATATTTATTTTCCAGTCACATAGAATCTTTTAGCGAGGTTAATAGAAGCTGAACATGCTAACTATCTATCAAATAAATATTTAGTCTAAAAGATTTTTCTTAAATTTTTTAGTATCCAAAAGGGTCAAGATTAAAAAAAGATAATCTCAGTCTTAAAATGGCAGTTTATGAACCAGTATGATGCTACAGTGGTTACATCCACCTTTTAAAAGTAGGCATGAAGCTACATTTAGCTTAGCTTAGCTTAGCTTAGCAGAAACACTGCAATGTAACAATGCAAAACAGATTTAGGTTGTTCTAAAAAAACATCTTTTAACAAGAAATTATGGGGGAAAAAACAATGAATTCAGTAAAAATCAGAAATATAAAGTTTAGCTTTTAGCCACTTTGAGCTTCCWGTAACAACATGCTAAGCTAAGCTAAACTAATCTCACGAATGCAAAAATTTCAGATTTTTTTCTAAACTCAAGTCTTACTTTCAATTTAGTAAATTTTCAAAATAGCTTCCTCAACCATACTAATTAAYTATCCAGTGATGTTTTACAGGTGGAAAACAAATAAATACATTTTTTTGTCTCAAACAAAARTAGCTCAAATGTCAGACAAAAGCAGCTTCTAAAAACTCAAAATGAGCCATATGATCAATAGTGTAATGCAACACACAGCTGCTTCTGAACGCTAAAACAAACTTTAAAAATGAATTCTTCATACAAACTTTCATGTAACAGTTTCTTTTTGCTGCAGCAGCATTTGTTTCAGTCAGGTTCTGAAATGGAAAACATCGGTTCCACAAAAACAGACGCATCATGGCAAATCATGAATAAATACTACAACAATATTTACAAATTAAAAGGGTACACAAAATGGCACGTACTGTGGAGCAGACAAGAGTTCTGACAGTGAAATATTTTAACAATATTCAGTTTCCAATGAGCACAACCGAAGAGGGGGAAAAATGCTGACTTGGCTAATAAAAGGTGCCACTACAAGGTGTGCAATCACTGGGGGGGGAAAGGAAAGGTTTGTGCTTGTTCACAAAATAAATCCCGGTCCTGTTTGATAAGTCTGACAGAATAAATTAGAGCATGTAATAAATAAAAAAGTGCAAGTTCCTGCTAAATTCTTCACAAGGTAAAAATTAAAAACATTTAAGTGAGTTTAAAAAACATTGTAATTGTAAGATGTGTAGGATTCGTTTAGGTTCTAGTTACCCCAAGTTCCAGGTATTTTTTAAGTGTAGGCAGAAACAGGCGAAAAGAGTCTGCCTGAGTCGTGGCATGAAACGTGGAGTTCTATGATGCAATAGTTTCAGGAATTTGCAGAGAATGTTTTTTTTGTTTTTACCCTGTCTGTGGGGTAGAGGAAGAGGATTTCAGGTTCTCAGTTTTACGAGGACTACGTGTTACTATGGCGGGTGTTTTGCGAGTCGTCGTGGTCAATGACTAGGCACTCTTCATGCATCCTCCTTTAGCAGCTCCGTGGAAAACATCAGGTCTCTCAGGGCCACCTGTAAAGATGGAGATTGGTTCCGGTCTGAGGTTGAGAGACACGTAAAGCACATTCACTGTGAACAGCTGTTCATTGGCTCATCGAAGCCTTTGTTTGTGTGAAACACGATTCCCGTCGGCCCTGTAGGGGCTTTGAGGTTAAGAGTCATGGCGTCGAGGACAGATCGTTTCAAAGGTGGGTCTCATCCTTTGTCTCTGTACCAAAGTCCTGCTGGTTCCTGGTGTTGCGAGCCTGTCCCATCTGTGAGTCCTCTGGCATATGTGCCAGTGGGTCAGAGCGGATAATGTACCTGGAAGGACAAAAACCCATATTATTTGTCCTGTCAGTTTATGGTATCATCAACCTGCCAGGGTTTCTCACGGATTAAACAATGTTTGGGTTTCAGATACTAGTTGCAACACGTTTTAAAGTGCCTCTGACTTCAAATGTTTGTAATAAACATGAAAGCATTTTTGGAAAGATAACATTAATAACATATTGCAAAAAAATAAAAAAATAAAAAACACACCACTGACATGAACAGTTTTTGAGATATTTGCACAGTAACAGGAAGTGATGTCAAAGGGGAATGTCTATAAGTCAACAGCTGACAACACAGACTGTAGAGAAGAATCTGGTGCATTTTACATTATTTTGAGTCACTATCAGAGAGATAAAGAGTCAGAGTTCAAATAATATTAATACAAAAAACCACGAATGGAAAGTTAATTTTCTTAAAAAGTTCCCCTTTGATGTCACTTCCTGTTTCACTTTGAGCCAAGTCCAAAAGAAAATATGCCAGTTATGTGACAAAATGGGTAAAATCATTTGTACTGTGCCAAATTTCTTAAACATAAAAATGTTTTCTTTGACTTTTTATGCATGTCACAGGTACTTTAAAGCCAGTAGAGTGTATACCAGCTACTTACTGGGTACATGATGAGTAGCTTTTTACAAGGTTGTATTATGTTTTACTGACTTGCTCCCCTTTATTTATAACCGTGGAGTGTTAACATTATATTTTAATTCATTTAGAGTACTTTTATTTACAGCGACCCTGCAGAAATGTGTGCAGCAACAAACAGTCAACACAAAACTGGACGTTAGTAAAAGTAAAAAGCCTGTCTTACACGATGTCGTTGAGCTCCAGCATGGTGTCCGGAGGAGGATTGATGAGGACGTAGGACAGCGTGTTCTGATGGTCGTTCATCTCGTCTGTAAAGAGTAGCAGTGGAGATGTTCAGAGGGTCTCCAGAGCCCTCCCTCGTCCTCCTCCGTTAGACAGTACATCAACCAGGAAGTGGGGATTTCTAAACTTTTAAAACATGAGACTCGCTGGTTTTTCAACCTTTTAAGTTCAGACAAGAGTAAAAAAAAAAGCTACATAGGGGATTGGATTTACAGTAACCTTTAATATTAGAGGGCTAGATTTGAGTTTCTTTAATCTCAATACTGAATTGTATGTGTGGGTCGTAACGAATACATCTTTGTACTAAACCTGTCTCTTTTCCCTGACAGCTTGTTCTCAGACAGAACAAAGAGTTCTGAAATGTGCCAGTGCATCAGGTCCTGCATGAAGGCACAAAGTGTTCTACCAAAGACTGATTAAATAATGAAACATAATCACTTCTGGTGTAATAAACCTATTCTCGCAAAAAAAAAAAAAAAAGACTATTAACCAAACTATTCCCATAAACCAATTTTAAATGTCTAGCTACATAATTATTTCTTGTTTGGTAAGGTTGTATGACCACTAGGGCTGGGCGGTATGACCTCACGGTGAATCCTTTCACGGTAACAGTATATTTCGCAGTAGAAAATTTTCATGAAAAGCAAAGGTTATGTAATTTTTAGAGCATTTGTTTTGAAGAAAACTGTAATCATAATCAAACCCAGCATTTTTTGCTGTAGTGCAAATGAACATAACGGAAGTATAAAGGAATGTTTTATATATATTACAAAACGGTTTCTCAAATTTTCAGTATCAAAATAAAGTGGATGTCATAACCAGTTCTTCAAGTAAAATTAGTAACTTAGACATAAAAAAATTCTAAGTTGGCACAATTTGCCTAAAATGTTATAATGTGACAGGGCCTTGCACATAGTCCTGTCATAAAACAATTTCAGAAAACTGGAATGTAAGTGTGGTGAAACCAAATAAATGTAATATCTGCCTGCCATACAACGAGCTGAACTTAGCTGCTGCTCTGCTGCGCTCAGAGCAGAAGCCGACTGTTACATTAACAAAATGGATTTATGACTGAACATCCACATCTTTTTTTATCATCTCTGTGAGTAACAATACATAAAAACACAAGTTTTTTTCTCCGACAACTTGGGTGTAAAAAACTACGGTTGTTAAAGCTTCGCTCTGCGCGGCGTGCAGCGGGAGGGAGGGAGAAAACAATCCCATGACATGACGTAACTTTTCTACAACGGGAGGGGGAAATTTTGAGGATTTATTCTCTATACGTGTTTTAAAACACCGTATTTCTTCATTTATTTTCAGAATATTTGGAAGTCCTCCTGCTCAGTTGTCTCTGCGCTCACAGCCCTGTTGACAGGCGCGATGATGTAACTGATGACAGGACGGCAGAGGGTCATTTTCTACCGTAGGCCAACTTTATATGGTTTCTACCATCTCTCACATATACCGCACAGCCCTAATGACCACCACACCCAAACCTCTAAATACTACATGGTTGATGGAAGATTCAGCAAAGTGTTTTGATTACATTAAGTGCAGACCCACATTTCAGGACTGCACATCAAAACTACTGGCGTAAAATCTTTTGAACTGCACTGTTTGATTTACACAGTACAATTTGTTCAATAATTTATGTAACTATTAAAGACTCATTTATTCATGTTTACAAAATACTATTAAATTATTAAAATAATATTAATTTATTTTTTTTATTTATGAGCTACAATAATTAAAATCTGCAAAGGAACCTCATTAGGAAAGGACATGAGGAACCTAGAACCGTCCCTGGTGTGTGTTTGTGTCAGTATGTGGTCTGTCTCCTACTTGTGATGGGCGGAGGGAGGGAGGGAGAGGAGGGCGCGGTGTCTTCATGACAACCCACCTGCTTGTTGGCCTTTACAAAGCCAGGCAGGGGTGGAAAGGAGAGAAGGGCTAACCGTTACTGACAGGCCACTGTGTGAAACAAGGGGAGGTCCACATGCTGCCCGGCCCGCGGACTCCAACAGCACCACCATGCGCAGCGTCAGAACCGAGCCAGCATGCAGGCAGCATCCCGCCCCCGCCGCATTCCTTCAACGCCATTCCACACTGGACCAGGGCCGCAGGTTGCCATGCCAACGGACAACACTCAGAACCCGCCCCCCACCCAGCAGAACCCCACCCACCTCCACCCCCCAGTGGCAACATGTGACACAGACACAGAGGACATGCTCCAGCATCCGTCAGACTGGACCAAACGCAGAGCGACTCAAACCAAACGGAGTGAAGCAGAACACATCGGGAGTGTGAGAGTGGAAGAGAAGTTTTTAATCTAATCTGATCCACACTTTGTTACAGAGTAATCAGCTGGGATTATACCACGGTCACAGGAACGTTCCAATGAGATTAATACTAATTTATGCTTTAATCTGAATGTGTTAATGCTGGGAGGAAATGACTGTTTTCCAGATGTGCAGCTATGTCTGTATTAACCACAGTTATTGTATACAGATTACATTTCCTAAATGTTTACAGCGGGAATATTCAACTAAATTGCTCCGGGAGCCACAGTTACTGCAGGTCAACAGCTCAGGGGCCCAGCCAAAGTCATTATGTAAATAAACCAAGTATTTTAAATGTATGTTACCTTTGAAATGGTTTATTTTGCTGCATTTAATTATGAACATACAGAACCCTATAAAACTAGTGATAAATAAACAGAACACATTCTGCCTCCTATTTAACACAAATATTATTTTGACAGCTCTGATTTGCCAAAATTTTTAAAACAATTTTATTTTCACTTTCATAGTTTTATCTTCAACTTCTTGTAATTTTAACTGTCTTGAATATTTATATAGAAATGGTTTTTACCAGCTTGTAGCAAAGATTCTGACCTTCTGTAGACACCAAACATGTCTATGTTTAAACTAAAAGAACTTAGAGCAATTAACGTAGAAAACAGGGGTTTGAGATGAATGAACCAATTGGCGGGCCGAACTTGAGTCAATCGCGGGCCACATCCGGCTTGCGGGCCGCCAGTTGAGTGGCCCTGGTTTACAGTATTCACACTGAGAAAGATGGACAGTCATCCATCTTTATTATGATCCCCCCACGCGAAGCGGGGATATTGTTTTCATACTGTTTATTTTAATTACTGTAGTTATTCATGTTTAATACTAGAAATTTAACCCTAAAATTTATTCATAAAGTGAGGGGATAGTATTATACACAGGTTTATTTTAATAAGGTTTTTACGCTTTGTAAGCTCAAAAAGTGATCATATTATACTTGAGATCGTATTTTACATGAATAAATACGGCATTTTAAATTTTTTATCTTATTTGTTTTTTTAAGTGATTATGCCTTTAAATCAGAATGTATTTCATGAAGATCACACACTGACTAGAATGGATTTAAAATAAATATAGATTTGAGTAAACTTTTTTGATTTTATTCATAATTTCCCAGCAGCACCTTCATCATCATCATCATCATCACTCACCTGAGCCACAGAGCTTTGTCCCTACCTGCTGACCCTGACTCTCAGCTGCTGAATTATAAGATGTGAAGATGGATTATTTATTTATTTTTACTGCCAGCTGAAGTCAGTCAGCTGTAAAAATCGAAGAAAATACCATGAAATAACATTAATAAATAACAGATGGCGACAGTATTTGTTCTGGTTTCTCTGTTTTATGCTGAAACTAATCTGACAAAATACTGATCTCAATATTTTTTAGGATGCAATAAATTTATACTTTGCTAAAAAAAAACTTTTCTGATATTATCATTTTATTTTTGCTGATAAAATCACAGGCTGATCGCTCTGTGCACTTTATCAGATGCTGTAAATTACAGAAATATTTGGTCACTTTTATTTTTGTGATAGCTAATGCTAAGCTAGACGTAGCCAGCAGCTAACTGCATTAACTTCACACAGGGAAAAAAACGGACCTGTGCAGATTTTAACCCGTATTTATTCATGTATAATAGGATCTCATGTATAATAC